>NC_042995.1:5812189-5984689 GCF_901001165.1 Salmo trutta | reverse complement strand
GCCCAGCCTTCAACCACCAAGAAAGGTTAAATAATAGCAATATTATATGTTATTTGTAAAGTGGATTTCAAGACACCCCAAAGCTGTGTTGACTGAGCAGGTGATGACTCTATTCATGCAAGGCACTACCGCTTTATTTGAACAACGTTGTTTAGTCATTTCTCAGTGTTCAAGGCCAAAGCTTAGCGCTATTACACAACAAATAAACAGCTCAGAACATCGCAGCAGGTGAGAAGAGGTTAAAGAGATAATGAATTAATAAATACAAAAAATGTACACACAATACCTCCATTGATCATCCTTGAGATGTTTCTACAACGTGATTGGAGTCAACCTGTGGTAAATTCAATTGATTGGACATGATTTGGAAAGACACACACCTGTCTATATAAGGTCCCACAGTTGACAGTGGATGTCAGAGCAAAAACCAAGCCATGAGGTTGAAGGTATTGTCTGTAGAGCTCCGAGACAGGATTGTGTCCAGGCACAGATCTGGGGAAGTGTACCAAAACATTTCTGCAGCATTGAAGGTCCCCAAGAACACAGTGGCCTCCATTATTCTTAAATGAAAGAAGTTTGGAACCACCAAGAGTCTTCCTAAAGCTGTCTGCCCGGCCAAACTGAGCAATCAGGGGAAAAGGGCCTTGGTCAGGGAGATGACCAAGAACCCAATGGTCACTCTGACAGAGTTCCAGAGTTCCTCTGTGGAGATGGGAGTAACTTCCAGAAGGACAACCATCTCTGCAGCACTCCATCAATCATGCCTTTATGGTAGAGTGGCCAGACAGATGCCACTCCTCAGTAAAAGGCACATGACAGCCCGCTTGGAGTTTACCAAAAAGCACCTAAAGACTCTCAGACCATGAGAAACAAGATTCTCTGGTCTGATGAAACCAAGATTCAATTCTTTGGCCTGAATATCAAGTGTCACTTGCGGACGAAACCTGGCATTATCCCTGCGGTGAAGCATGGTGGTGGCAGCACCATGTGTGGGGGTATTTTTCAGCAACAGGGACTGGGAGACTAGTCAGGATTGAGGGAAAGATGAACGGAGCAAAGTACAGAGAGATCCTTGATGAAAACCTGCTCCAGAGCACTCAGGACCTCAGACTGGAGCTTTCAACAGGACAACGACCCTAAGCACACAGCCAAGACAACGCAGGTGTATCTTCAAGACAAGTCTCTGAATGTCCTTGAGTGGCCCAGCCAGAGCCTGGACTTGAACCCATGTCTGGAGAGACCTGAAAATAGCTGTGCAGCAACGCTCCCATCCCACCTGACAGAGCTTGAGAGGATCTGCATAGGAAAATGGGAGAAACTCCCCAAATTCAGGTCTTCCAAGCTTGTAGCATCATACCCAAGAAGACTCGAGGCTGTAATTTCTGCCAAAGGTGCTTCAACAAAATACTGAGTAAAGGGTCTGAATACTTATGTAAATGTGATATTTCTGTATAGTTTAAAAAAAGTTTTTTTTTGCAAATACTAATAGAAACCAGATGTTGCTTTGTCATTATGGGGTATTGTGTGTAGATAAAAAAACTAAGATTTAATCAATTTTAGAATAAGTCTGTAACCTCACAAAATGTGGAAAAAGTCAAGAGGTCTGAATTCTTTCAGAAGGCACTGTGTTTATATATATATATATATTATTTTTTGAATATATATTTTTTGAATATACATACAATACCAGTCGAAAGTTTGGACACACCTACTCATTCAAGGGTTTTTCTTTATTTTTACTATTTTCTACATTGTATAATAATAGTGAAGACATCAAACCTATGAAATAACACAAATGGAATCATGTAGTAACCAAAAAAGTGTTCTTCAAAGTAACCACCCTTTGCCTTGATAACAGCTTTGCACACTTGTGGCATTCTCTCAACCAGCTTCACCTGGAATGCTTTTCCAACAATCTTGAAGGAGTTCCCACATATGCTGAGCACTTGTTGGCTGCTTTTCCTTCACTCTGCTGTCCAACTCATCCCAAACCATTTAAATTGGGGTGAGGTCAGGTGATTGTGGAGGCCAGGTCATCTGATGCAGCACTCCATCACTCTCCTTCTTGGTCAAAAAGCCCTTACACAGCCTGGAGGTGTGTTGGGTCAATGTCCCACTAAGAGCAAACCAGATGGGATGGCGTATCGCTGCAGAATGCTGTGGTAGCCATGCTGATTAAGTGTGCCTTGAATTCTAAATAAATCACAGACAGTGTCACCAGCAAAGCACCCCCACACCATCACACCTCCTCCTCCATGCTTCATGGTGGGAACCACACATGCGGAGATCATCTGTTCACCTACTCTGCGTCTCACAAAGACATGGTGGTTGCAACCAAAAATCACAAATTTGGACTCATCAGACCGAAGGACAGATTTCCACCGGTATAATGTCAAGTGCTCGTGTTTCTTGGCCCAAGCAAGTCTCTTCTTATTATTGGTGTCCTTTAGTAGTGGTTTCTTTGCAGCAATTCAAGCAGTCTCCTCTGAACAGTTGATGTTGAGATGTGTCTGTTACTTGAACTCTGTGAAGCATTTCTTTGGGCTGCAATTTCTGAGGCTGGTAACTCTAATGAACGTATCCTCTGCAGCAGAGGTAACTCTGGGTCTTCCTTTCCTGTGGCGGTCCTCATGAGAGCCAGTTTCATCACAGCGCTTGATGGTTTTTGCAACTGCACTTTAAGAAACTTTCGAGGTACTTGAAATTTTACACATTGACTGACCTTCATGTCTTAAAGTAATGATGGACTGTTGTTTCTCTTTGCTTATTTGAGCTGTTCTTGCCATAACATGGACTTGGTCTTTTACTAAATAGGGCTATCTTTTGTATACCACCCCTACCTTGTCACAACATAACTGATTGTCTCAAAAGCATTAAGAAGGAAAGAAATTCCACAAATAAACATTTAACAAGACACACCTGTTAATTGAAATCCATTCCAGGTGACTACCTCATGAAGCTTGTTGAGAGAATGCCAAGAGTGTGCAAAGCTGTCATCAAGGCAAAGGATGCTACTTTGAAGAATTTCAAATATAAAATATATTTTGATTTGTTTAAGACTTTTTTGGTTACTACATGATTCCATATGTGTTATTTCATAGTTTTGATGTCTTCACTATTATTCTACCGTGTAGAAAATAGTAAAAATAAAGAAAAACCCTTGAATGAGTAGGTGAGTCTGTATATATATCTTTATTATTTATTTGTGATATTTCATAGGCTACACCCAGGCTGTAAAATGTGCTACTTTCTGCATTCCATTCCAAAATCATTTTCCCTTCAACTCTCCTTGCCAGAGAGAGAAGGCTAGTTTTTCACAATGAAATTCCATCCTCATCTACCTCAGTTTTCAGAATGGAATTCGGCAACCCTCTACCAGAGCGAGAGAACAGTTGGAGTGTGTAAGAGAGAGAAATCCTCATTCATTGATCTTTGTCACAGTACTGAATGGGCAGGCCACTCCTGGGACTACCACGTGTGTGTGTGTGTGTGTGTGTGTGTGTGTGTGTGTGTGTGTGTGTGTGTGTGTGTGTGTGTGTGTGTGTGTGTGTGTGTGCATGTGCATTTGCGTGTGTGTGTGTGTGTGTGTGTGTGTGTGTGTGTGTGTGTGTGTGTGTGTGTGTGTGCTGCATCACTCAGAGAATGGAATTTTATTACAGCTGGGTCTACACACCAGATGGGGGTCTTTAACATGATAAAGCCCAAGCAGAAAGCCTCTACAGTACTATAGTCTTTAGCTTCTGGTGGGTAGAGAAGACTAGAGCTCTCAGATGTGCGACCAGTATATTCAGTCACATGCATTGGATTAGGACTTTCGATCTGCCTGCAGTACATTGGAGAATACAAGATGTTCCTTCTATTGATGAACTACTGTCTCTATGTTTGATTCATCACAGACACAATGTTTAGGTGATTATGCCGTATGTTCTTTATTCTATCATTCGAGACCAAAAACACAAACAACATTAACTATGTATCATTATAACCATTAAAAGGTTTTGGAGTAGCAATACCTCTTCCCCTAGTTGAGCACACACTTTCTACAGCAGGCTACCAAACACCTATTAGT
Organism: Salmo trutta; assembly: GCF_901001165.1. NCBI lineage: Eukaryota > Metazoa > Chordata > Actinopteri > Salmoniformes > Salmonidae > Salmo > Salmo trutta. Next base: position 5,980,620 of record NC_042995.1, on the reverse strand, counting down.
GAATCAAAGAGATTATGAGGCTGTCTGTTTTCTGCTTAATATCACCACCTGCTGGCCATTCAAAACACTGACAGGCAGCTACACTGCCTATATAAACTAACTCTGCCCTATGTGCCTAACGTAACTATTTTCCAGGTCATGGAAATGTAATAGCTAATAATACAATATTTTGAAAGTGTTTGAGAGAGAGACAGACAGACAGACTAACAGATAGACAGACAGACCGACCGACATACTTTGCCCCTCTCTCTCTCTCACATGTATTCTGGTGAAATCTGGCTGATCGTGCGATAGCTCACATTCTGTTGAAGTAAAACGAAACGAGAGCGCTGCGTGACCAGGCTAACTCTCTCACAGGCGCCAGACACTGTTCTTCCTCTTGCTGTGCTGCTGCTGGGCCAGACGGGAGAGCACCTGTCTTCTGTGAAACACCACCAGACGGCGCTGTAGAGTAGGGCTCACACCCTCCATAGTGACCTCACTCTGCCCGTACCTGGCCCTGCTGTCCCTTGCGCCCAAAACCCCTCACTGCAGCATAGCTAGGGAGAAGGAGAAAGAGGAGGATGGGAGGGGGGAGAGAGGGAGAAAGGAGAGGAGCGGGAGGGGGAGAGCTCATACATGTTGAGCATTTTTCAGTCTGAGAAAAGTACTACCAGCATAATAACTCAAGCTATTACTATAAATCATTACAATGATGTCATCATGGATTAGCCTACCTGTTGGAGCCCTATTCTTAATATCCGCCCACTCCAGGAAGGACAGGATGTTCAGGAGCAGCCAATCAGGGAGCCGGACCAGGTAGTCATAGCGATGCCAGCACAGGTTCACCACATAGTCCAGAGTGTGTGGACCAAACACTCGCCCTATGTGACCTGTGAAGGACCCCCCCCCCCCCCCACACACACACATTCTCTTTCAATAAAATGTTATTTTAAATTGTAATAGTTTATTGGCAACTATTCTAAATAAATCATATGATCCTTGGAATTGGACAATAAAAGTATTTGAATGTGTATTCTTGCCTATGGACCATTAAAAGGATATTGTGGGAGTAGGCTCTCTCCTTCCATGTCTAGACTTGCCCATGGTCGGGTTGTTGACAGAGTGATCGTTGGGTTTTATATGACCAAATTATATATCGAGGGTATGCATTTGTGTGACCTAAAATAGCACTTTATCTCTAACACACACACACACACACACACACACACACACACACACAACCTTATGTGTGGCTATCCTGTAGGAAGTATGATTTCTTGTTTTCTGCAGGTTGTGGATTCTCGTGTCGTAGAGGACAGGACACTCTCCACACCTTGAAAACCACCTACGACCAAACCAGGTCTACATGATTACAAGTTAATACACAATAGCCTAACAGTTCACAGCGTACAAATGTAGCCACTTAGTTACAAAACACACAATTCGCTTGACTGTGTAAATGACTATTCCCCATTACTGTGTCATTTAAATGGGAAGTTTTGTTCCTTATCGTTTTTTATATTTCATTAAATATTTCATTAAATGTCTAGCCCGGAGACTGATTCACATCTGTAGCAGAGCCCTAAAGCTGATCAGATTTCCAGGGTTGCATTCCCTCCCTCCCCTCGGTTGACAAACTTTATGAAACAGCTTCTAAATGCCGCACCTAAAAGACATCCAAAAGCCAGTGGAATAGACTAAGCTAGGTGTCTGTACTGTTCCTGTCGGTGTCTGTACTGTTCCTGTAGTTATCTGTACTGCACCTGTAGTTATCTGTACTGTACCTGTACCTGTAGGTGTCTGTACTGTACCTGTAGGTGTCTGTACTGTTCCTGTCGGTGTCTGTACTGTTCCTGTAGTTATCTGCACTGTACCTGTACCTGTAGGTGTCTGTACTGTTCCTGTCGGTGTCTGTACTGTTCCTGTAGTTATCTGCACTGTACCTGTACCTGTAGGTGTCTGTACTGTACATGTAGGTGTCTGTACTGTACCTGTAGGTGTCTGTACTGTACCTGTATGTGTCTGTACTGTACCTGTAAGTGTCTGTACTGTACCTGTGTCTGTATTGTGTCTTATGTGTCTGTACTGTACCTGTATGTGTCTGTACTGTACATGTAGGTGTCTGTACTGTACCTGTAGGTGTCTGTACTGTACATGTAGGTGTCTGTACTGTACCTGTATGTGTCTGTACTGTACCTGTATGTGTCTGTACTGTACCTGTAGTTGTCTGTACTGTACCTGTGTCTGTATTGTGTCTTATGTGTCTGTACTGTACCTGTATGTGTCTGTACTGTACATGTAGGTGTCTGTACTGTACCTGTAGGTGTCTGTACTGTACATGTAGGTGTCTGTACTGTACCCGTAGGTGTCTGTACTGTTCCTGTAGATGTCTGTACTGTACCTGTAGGTGTCTGTACTGTACCTGTTGGTGTCTGTACTGTACCTGTAGTTGTCTGTACTGTACCTGCAGTTGTCTGTACCTGTAGGTGTCTGTACTGTACCTGTATGTGTCTGTACTGTACCTGTGTCTGTAGGTGTCTGTACTGTACCTGTAGGTGTCTGTACTGTACCTGTATGTGTCTGTATTGTATCTGTAGGTGTCTGTACTGTACCTGTAGTTTTCAGTACTGTACCTGTAGTTGTCTGTACTGTACCTGTAGTTTTCTGTACTGTACCTGTAGTTGTCTGTACTGTACCTGTAGTTGTCTGTACCTGTAGGTATATGTACTGTACCTGTATGTGTCTGTACTGTACCTGTGTCTGTAGTTGTCTGTACTGTACCTGTAGGTGTCTGTACTGTACCTGTAAGTGTCTGTACTGTACCTGTAGTTGTCTGTACTGTACCTGTAGGTGTCTGTACTGTACCTGTAGTTGTCTGTACTGTACCTGTAGTTGTCTGTACTGTACCTGTACCTGTAGTTGTCTGTACTGTACCTGTAGTTGTCTGTACTGTACCTGTAGTTGTCTGTACTGTACCTGTGTCTGGGTGACTGTGAGTTGGTGGTAATCCTTACAGGGAGGTGCAGCCTGTTGACTGATCTCATACAAACACTCAGAGGAGAGTAGACATGATCTCTATACTACTAACAGACAGCCTCAGAAACTTTCATATGATATTTGATGTGTGTGTGTGTGTGTGTGTGTGTGTGTGGTTGAGGGGTAAGCTGAGAAATATGGAGAGTAAACGTGTGATATTACCCAGCACTCATTTCCTGACGACTCAAACTGAATTCTTCCACTTTATGTTCGCTACATACTTCAATCTGAGACTGCCATCGTTGAAGTCGTTAGTGGTGACGTCAAAATGAAAGGTTATGTACAAAACAAAGTCGTCAGTGATTGTATCATCTCTAACCAATCAGAGTATCAAAGCCAATGACAAATCTTCACAACACCACTTTACCCACATGTGTTCTGGCTTTGCCCCAACCCATCGGTTTCTGGGACCAATCAGAGTGTTTAGAATGTGTTTGCGTTCTAGAAATCGTCGGGGAGGTACTCAGATCCAGACTAATTGCAGAGAATAAACGTACATCCATGGGCGTGGCGTAGCGTTTGGCCGGAGCAAGGAGCTTGGGTAGCCAGGCAACAGCATTCATTGTTTACAACAATGTCAAGGCACCATGCTCCTTCTGTTCAACTTCTCCTAACCAGTCTCTCAACCACAACTCTTTCTGTTCCGCCTTTAACACATTTTTACTCTGTATCCGGGCCCTTTCTACGGTTTGAGGGGAAGTGAGGGGGAAATAAGAGGCTTCTGGTCATAGTGGGTGTCATATGTGTCAACACTGTTTTCAGGACCTGTTTGCCAGTTCAACTCTTTGCTGAGTTACGAGGTACATTAAATGGCCATGGGTTTGTCTAGGATTGAAAGTGTGAGTAGATGTGTGTGTGTGTGTGTGGTTGAGGGGTAAGCTGAGAAATCTAGAGCTTAAATGTGTGATATTGCCCAGCACTCATTTACAACAATGTCAAGGCACCATGCTCCTTCTGTTCAACTTCTCCTAACCAGTCTCTCAACCACAACTCTTTCTGTTCCGCCTTTAACACATTTTTACTCTGTATCCGGGTCGTTTCTGAAATTTGAGAGGAAGTGATGGGGAAATAAGAGGCTGGGAAATACCAAAGACTACAAAATGTCCACCATGTTTGATTTTTGTGATATTTAATTGATACAACTTTTATTGGAGATTTACACATTTGGAGCAAAAGGATTCACAAGCCAAAATCAAAGCTGCATTTCATTCTGAAAACCTGTCCCCACTGTTCGTCCCTCTATCCTTTGCTTTGCACAGTTAACTATTTCAAAATGTCTAAAGTACTGAATGGCGCTGCCCATGCTAAAACAGCTTTTGGGCACTAGAGTCCTCTATCTATCTCTATGAGAAAGCCCTCAATGGCCTGCCCTGTTCTTATCATACCTCAGTGGCGTGTCAAAGCAGCCATTAGTGCACATATATAAAGATGAGTCAAAGATTTTCTACCTCCATGGTGGAAACCTAAATATCACTTGAGCTGTGTTTGAATACTCATACTAACCGCATTAACCGTACTATTTGGGACGTGAATTGAGTATATAGTATGCTTATTGGTCATCGTATGGATATGTCTGCATAACGGTCATTGTATGTGCTTATGTCTGCATAACGAGGAGGTAGGAAAAAAATTGCTTCTGAACTTCTGACTATTTCTGGTCTAGCGTTTGATGACAATGGAATACACTGCTCAGCCTCACATAATTTGAGATTCTCATGATTAAAATGGTGTCTGACTAGAAAAAATCTAAATATACACATTGCGAGATATTTCCATAGGAAAAGAATGGGGGGAGCTCAGCGTTCCAAGGGCAAAAGGTATTTTGTGGCTAGTGTTTGATGACAACAGAATACACTGCCAAGCCTTACATAATTAGAAAGAGGAGATTCTCATGATTAAAATGGTGTCCAATTAAAAAAAATATCTAAATATACACATTACGAGATATTTGATGAAATAGACAGACATACCTATATTTCCCTATAGGAAACAATGGGACGACCTCAGAGTTCCATGAGTAATATTTTGTTGTTTACATTTTAACTACAAACAACGTGTCTCATTGCCAACAATAGCAAAGCAGGCATTGTGACGTAGAATGTTTGGAAGGCGAGTTGGTGCTCAATAAAACTAATAGGAGCTGGCAGGGTGAAAAATGCCCTAAAATAAGGCCTGTTTTTCGTGATTACTTCAAAACTATGGCAAGCAGCTGGGACATATGGTAATATTATGAAACTGGTCTCCATGACAGATGTGATGAACTAGTTTTTATCAGAAAAAAAGCATTGTTAAAAATGTCATGTATCCAGCCTATTACAGTCACCAACGCTCTGGATAACATGAACACTGCCGAACCAGGTCTGCTAGGGCGAGTAAAATGGTCAACGTGGTCTCATTTGTGTCTGGAATTAGCTAGCAAGCTAGCCAACGTTAGCTTGGGCGCCGTTGTAAGGTCAGAACGCTCAAATCAACCCTACTCCTTGGCCCGAGCGTCTAGTGTGCGCTCCAAGAGTGAAAAACGCTCAGAATTTACAAACGGACACTCTGACAACGCTCTGAATTTACGAGCGCACTCTGGCACTCCAGATTGAATTTAAGAACACACCCGAACTCGTAAAATGTCTAACTAGTCATTAATTTTGTTATGCTAGCTAGCAAGAGGTTGCATAGCAACAGCATCAACTTCCGGTAGGCAGGCGAAGAACTAGTACGCTCAATTGAAAGGATACTGTTCGTTTACAGTATGCTAAAATGAACTAATAGTATATACTCATTAAGTATGTAGTACACAGTATGTTAGTATGGGTTTTCGATCACAGCTTTGGTGCTTGCCCCAGTTTACTCCATTTACAAAACGCCGACAAGGTGCATTGTCCTGGGCTGCAAACCACCAGTTTCCACTCTTTTCCAAAAGACTACATCGTATTCCGAAAATTGGTGGAATTCGCCTCCTTACACGAGAATGGCGTATTGAACGGCACTCGGATATGCGAGGCTCATTTCAGGAAAGAATGTTTTCAACTCCATACACAGTGAAATAGATTGTTGTGGGATGACGCGGTTCCCACGATTTGTCCCAGCGATAGCCCGAGCAGAACCGATGCTTCTTCACCTTATGTTAGCCAAAAGGACGAGAAGAAGCAACACAGACCGAACCAAGAAGTTCAGGATAGAACACGCATGGATTATTCTGTTATACAGAACAGCAGGGAGCCGAAACGGTGAGTAGAGAGTTAATGATGGAGGCTACGTCACTTCAACGTACTGAGCGTCACTTCTAATAAGCCAAGGAAAGGCTCCCGAGGAAAAACTGTTACATTATAGCAGATTTTTGCTATTTCATCAAATTATTCCGCAAAATGTAAACGAACAACAATCAGGCATAGTCTATCTATTCACGGAAATATGGAATGTGCGTTTCATTGGCTTTTAGAGAATTGATAGGCGAGTTAAAATGTACATTTTCGAACGAACTATGTGCTATTGTTTACACAGTAAACTAGCTTGAGTTAGGCTAAATCTATTTTGGAATGAATTAACATACTTTCATTCTGTGAACATGGCTGGAATTAGGCCTCTACAATGTCGGATGTGAATCTAGATTAAGCTAGTGTCAAATGTTGACACCTGCACACTCAACCTTGTTAGTGACATAGATTTCCTAATGTGCAGATGGGCTACAATGCTAGCTTGTAAATTTGTATGCATGTGGACAACTGTTAAGTTACGTTGTCATTACTAATGTATTACTAACAACATTTATGTATTACATACATTCAGTCGTATTCAAATAAACAACAATCTATAATTAAAACGGCTAGTTTTTCACTCTCCTCTTTGTCCAGTGAGCTCCAGTCAATGGAAGCCGTGAAGGAGTCAGAGACAGCCATGATGGGTTTTAAGGAGTCAACGGAAGCCAAAATGGATGTTAAGGAGTCAATTTCAGCCACAATGGACGTGAAGGAGTCCATGTCAGCCATGATGGAAGTCAATGAGTCAGAGTCAAAAGAAGCCGTTGTGGACATTAGGGAGTCACAGGGAGCTGTTATGGAGCTCAAGAGGCCGTCTTCCTCCTCTGGCGGCCAGGGGCGGGACAGAGACCGGGAGTCGGACAGCTATCTCCAGCACCTCCAGTGTCCCCACTGTCTGCTCCAGTGTAAGAGCCACTGCAGCTACCTCATCCACATGGCTAAGATCCACCCATGGCCCTGGATGACACGCCTGTGGGTCGCCTGGGCAACGCCATCTTCTACCAGCGCACGGCATGGCTGTTCCACTGCAGCGCGTGTTTCCACACGGCCAGGGAGTTCCCTCGCCTCTACGACCACCTGCTCACCTGCCACTGCCTCTCTGGGAAGGGCCAGGGAGAGGGGGGAGAAGTGGGCGGTGAGGATGGAGAAGGGGATGAGCGTAGGGGGGTGGGGGGAGAAGAACAGGACGGTATCAGTGTAGATGTGCTGTCAAAAGACAGTAGTCATCCTCCCAGTGAGCCCAAGGCAGAAGAGGAGGATGAGGACAAAGGAGGAGTGAAGCAAGAGGAGGAAGGTAGGAAAAGAGGACTAGAGGAGATGGAGGGAGGTGAGGACAATGAAGAGGACTCCCGCTCAGCCGGCAGCCCCATGAAACGAAAGAGAAGCTCTACGGCAGGCAGTGAGGAAGATGATCATGACGAAGAGGAAGAGGAGGAGCTACAGACCAACAACAACAAAAAAAGTGACAAACACAAAAAGCAGGAAGAGGCCTTCCTGACCAAATATATCCAGTGCCAGGGGGGTCGCTACAACTGTCGCCTGTGTGGCAAGCGCTCCAAGATGAAGGGCCATGCCATCTACCACGTGAGCTACAAGCACGACGTGCCCAAACCTTACTGCTGTAAAGAGTGTAGCAAGGCCTTCATACTAGAGTATTCACTACTCAACCATATCTACCACAACCACAGACAGGGCATGTACCGCTGCCTCTTCTGCCCCTTCAGCTCTGACGTGGTGTGGGGCATAAAACGCCATGGCAACCGCTGCAATGCCCGAAGCGGGGAGGGGGAGGGCAGCAATGGAGAAGAGTGATTGGTTAATGGTTGCTAACACATACTGTACCTTGGTAATCAGGAGAAAGGACTCTACAGCCAGGCCTACATTATCTAGGTTGTAACATCTCTTTGCATTGTGCATCTACTAGGCTAGTAACCCTAGGTACAGTAGATTCCCCTGTCACGAAGGTGTAGATTCTCAGTGAAGTATGTATTTACTTCCTCTGTACACACACTGATGAAGAATGATGTACTTTGTCATTCTGTTGACTTTTCCTGATATACTTCTGTGGAGCAGATGGACTCAAATGTAGAATATGTACTTTGTGACTCGCAAACAGCCGTAATATGTACATGACAGCAGTTGATGACTCGTAATGCTACACAATGAAACTATCAACTGACAAAGCGTGTTTTTTGTGTGTTTTTTACCTGCCTTTGTATTATCTTTATTACCTGGGATGTGTTTGTATCTTGGAGAACAATACAATAAAAAGAATACATACATTTTAGGTACAATTTAGCCGACTTCCTCTGTCATAGAAGTCAAGACACACACCCACACCTGCACCACAGGAGGTGTGAAACAAACTGTTTGCATCCTGTGCTGCAGGTGTGTGTGATTTTGGGCTGTTCCTTACACCTCTCAACTGGTTTCCTGAACTAACAACAGCTTTTTGCTGTGAGTAGGCTACAGCAGTGTCTCACAACCCATTCTTGTATTTCATACACTGAACAAAAATAAACGCCACATGTAAAGTGTTCGGTTTCATGTGCTGAAATAAAAAATCTCAGAAATGTTCCATACACACAAAAAGTTTATTTCTCTCAGATTTTGTGCACAAATTTGTTTACATCTTTGTTAGTGACTATTTCTCCTTTGCCAAGATTATCCATCCACCTGACAGATGTGGCATATCAAGAAGCTGATTAAACTGCATGAATATTACACAGGTGCACCTTGTGCTGGGGACAATAAAAGGCCAGTTCTTTCACACAACACAATGCCACAAAAGTCTCAAGTTTTGATGGATCGTACAATGAGCATGCTGACTGCAGGAATGTCTACCAGAGCTTTTTTCCAGAGAAAGGAATGGTAATTGCTCTACCATAAACTGACTCCAATGTCGTTTTAGAGAATTTGGCAGTATGTCCAACCGACCTCACAACCACAGACCATGTGTAACCACTCCAGCCCAGGACCTTCACATCTGACATCTTCACCTGCGGGATGGTCTGAAGGGGTGTGCTGAGGAGTATTTCTGTCTGTAATAAAGCCCTTTTGTGGGGAAAAACTAATTCTGATTGGCTTGAGTTTGGCTCCCCAGTGGGTTGGCCTGGCTGCCAAGTGGGTGGGCCTATGCCCTCCCAGGACCACCCATGGCTGTGCCCTGGGTGATTAGGGCCTAATGAATGTATTTCAATTGACTGATTTTCTTATATGAACTGTAACTCAGTAAAATCTTTGAAATTGTTGCATGTTGCAAATATATTTTTGTTCAGTACATATTTTGTATTGAACAGTACTAGATTGGTGATATGAGAGGAAACTACTTTTGCATAGTAGTAAGATGTGTATTTCATTTAAGAACAGGGGAGTAAAGGTACAGTAGGTGGTTTCCTTTCTGTCTCCACCAACTGTTGTGTTCAGCTACAGTATTTTCCTTTGCAGTGACACAGATAGTGCCTTTTCACCACACGTGTCAACAGCATGCACCCTTGTATAGCGAACTAACGGCATTGGGCAAGACACAGAACAAATCATTCCTACCACATTTCCTGTGTGGTATTGCTGATTACACACTTGAATGTAGCAGCAATGACAGTGCGCATCACATGTGCATAAAGGTAAGTCACCAGCAATACATTTCATTAATCAGTTTAGATTTTACAAATCAATGTTCTTCCATGGAGATGTTAGCTGTAAGTGTTATTTTTAAATATTGGTCACAGTTTTATTTCTATGGTTGTTAAATCAGTGATACTAGCTAGTTTTCCATCCGATTGGCGACAGATTTTCAGGCGAATATTCGAAACTGCGCATAAAAACCATATTGACTTGTTGCAGATAAAAGGCTGCGCGTCATGACGTGGTGCACATAAAAATACAATTTGCGGTTAAATTCCCATGTACCGAATAAAAAATACAAGTTAAATGGGTTTCCATCACATTTTTAACTCTACTGGTGGGCTTCTCACACAATTGTTTGCCTTATATAGCGAGTGTGCTCGCTCTGCTATAGGCACATGCGCTCTATCCAACAGCAAGCAGGGCGCAGATAGCGCTGTTGTCTAGAGAGCATGTATAGCCTACATGGTGAGATTATTATGGACAAAAAAAAAATCGAGATTATTTTTATTTGTCAAACGGCAGAAAGGATCATGTTCAATGCACTTAAAAAAAAATTCGGTGCTGGATTATGGTGATATTGTCTACATGCAGGCAGCAAGTACCTTAAAAACTCTTGACACAATGTATCATGCTGCTTTAAGATCTATTACAAACGCTTGATCATTTACGTCATCACGCACTGATTTATATCCGCCAAGAAGTCTCTTTGGTGGAAACACTCCACTGGTGGGAAAATGCGCATATTTTCTTTATGCGGGTTTGAGAATACTACTTTGCAAATCTGTTGCCAATTGGATGGAAACCTAATTATTGAAATCAGAGTGGAAAATCAGAGTGAGGTTTCATCTAACAATTCATAAACTTCACAATGCTGCTTCACAGCTCCACCTACTTCAAGCGATCAAATTAAATCAACGTTTTTTTGTTGTTGACATATACACAGGGTGCAGCGTAAATGGTGCAAATTCTTATCAGCAAGCTTCCTCAACAGTCAACATTTTTTCTAAAAAGTAAAATACTACACTACCAGTCAAAAGTTTGGACACCTACTCATTCAAGTTTTATTTAAATTGTATTTTCTTTTGCTATTTTCTACATTGTAGAATAATAGTGAAGACATCAAAACTATGAAATAGCACATATGGAATCATTTAGTAACCAAAAAAAGTGTTAAACAAATAAAAATGTATGTGCCTTCCCTGTGGCTCAGTTGGTAGAGCATGGTGTGTGCAACGCCAGGGTTGTGGGTTCGTTTCCCACGGTGGGCCAGTACAAAAAAATGCATGAAATTAAATGTATGCATTCATTACTGTAAGTCGCTCTGGATAAGAGCGTCTGCTAAATGATGTAAATGTAAAACATGTATGTAATATTTCAGACTGTTCAAAGCCTTGATGACAGCTTTGCACACTGTTGGCATTCTCTCTCTAAACACGTGTTTAGCAGATGTTATTGCAGGTGTAGCGAAACTGCACCCTGTGCATATGACAACAACAAAAAAAGTTGATTTAGATACTTGAACTCTGAAGCATTTATTTGGGCTGCAATCTGAGGTGCAGTTAACTCCAATAAACTTATCCTCTGGGTCTTCCTTTCCTGTGGCGGTCCTCATGAGAGCCAGTTTCATCACAGCGCTTGATGGTTTTTGCGACTGCACTTTAAGAAACTTTCAAAGTTCTTGAAATGTTCTGCATTGGCTGACCTTCAAGTCTTAAAGTAATGATGGGCTGTCGTTTCTCTTTGCTTATTTGAGCTGTTCTTGTCATAATATGGACTTGGTCTTTTACCAAACAGGGCTATCTTCTGTTTACCACCCCTACCACAACTGATTGGCTCAAATCCATTAAGAAGGAAAGAAATTCCACAAATTAACATTTAACAAGGCACACCTGTTAATTTAAATGCATTCCAGGTGACTACTTCATGAAGCTGGTTGAGAGAATGCCAAGAGTGTGCAAAGCTGTCATGAAGGCAAAGAGTGGCTACTTTGAAGAATCTCAAATATACAATTTGTTTCACACTTTTCTGGTTACTACATGATTCCATATCTGTTATTTCATATTTTTGATGTCTTCACTATTATTCTACAATGTAGAAAATAGTAAAAATAAAGAAAAACCCTTGAATGAGTAGGTGTGTCGAAACCTTTGACTGGTACTGTAGATCTGGTCTCTCCAACCCTGTTACTGGAGAGCTACCGTCCTGTTGGTTTTCTCTCCCACCAGGTTTCTGTAGAGCTACCGTCCTGTAGGTTTTTAGTCCAACCCTGTTACTGGAGAGCTACTCTCCTGTAGGTTTTCACTCCAACCCTGTTCCTGGAGAGCTACAGTCTTGTAGGTTTTCACTCCAACCCTGTTCCTGAAGAGCTACCGTCTTGTAGGTTTTCACTCCAACCCTGTTCCTGAAGAGCTACAGTCTTGTAGGTTTTCACTCCAACCCTGTTCCTGAAGAGCTACCGTCTTGTAGGTTTTCACTCCAACCCTGTTCCTGAAGAGCTACAGTCTTGTAGGTTTTCACTCCAACCCTAATCTAGAGCACCCGATTATAATAATTAGCTAGTTGATAAACTAAATCAGTTTAGTTACAAATGGGGTTGGAGTGAAAACCTTTCGAGGGTTGTTCTCCAAGAACAGGGTTGGAGAGCCCCTGTACTAGATCAGGGATTCCCAAACTTGTTCCTGGCCCCCTGGGTGCACATAGATTTTTTTGCCTAGCACTACACATCTGATTCAAATAACTAATTAATCATCAAGCTTTGATTATTTGAATCAGCTGTGTAGTGCAAAAACTACACGGCCCCCTAGACCGAGTTTTGGAAACCCTGTAATGAGCAATAGGTCAATAGCATGTAGAAGGCATGAATGCAAAATAAAAATAATATGTCAATAGGAAAAAGTAACTAACTTCACTTCAAGCTGTTTATGACAGTACATTTCCTGTTCAAATTTGTATTTCCACTTACACAGGTGTGAAATAGGCATGATGGAAAGTCCCATGTGAGCATTACAATAACTTCACCCCTTAAAAGGAACATCAGGGGCTTTCTCCAGTTTTAGTCACAGTGTGAATAGTGAAACTACATTAGCGTTAGTATAGTGTGAGGGGAAGACATTGTTCGTCTTTCACATGGATGAATTAGCATCACACTGTTTCTGCATTCAACAACACTACTATCTCGTTACCTAACCAATATCTTTCACTTCCTCTAACATAGTGTGGTTTTGGTGTATTCAAATGAAATGTATAACACTCTCTTTTCTTCCCTTATCATTCCCAGTAATGCTTGTACCCCAACCTAAGTGACAGGACCGGTCACCCTGGTCGACTCCCCCTGTTGCTGTGGTCAAGTTACTGTTGTGGTCAGTCACAATGAACATCTCAGTAGCGGTGGCCAGAGGGGTCAACAACGCCACCCTGGAGATGCTGGTCAGTCCTGTGATGACCGTGGCTGTGCCTGTTATTTACCTGTCTGTGTTTGTGTGCAGTACCCCCTGCAACCTGCTGTCTCTGGTAGCGCTGCTGAACGTCCATTACAAACGCCATACTCCCACGTCTGTGTTTGCCATCAACTTGTCGCTGGCAGACCTGCTCTACAGCGCCTTCCTGCCCCTACAGGTGAGTCACTGCCACTACAGGTAACACACAGCGCAGTCATAAGTGCCATGTACAAGGTTGTCTCTGACACTCTGGCACCTGTTACAACTAATCTGCACTGTTATTGCTGTCACATGTCACTACGTTTCTCCATAAACTTTTCCCTTCTAGTTGGACATAGCTAATATTTGATGACCACTAAGCCCGTCTCTCTCCCTCTCTTTCTCTCTCTCTCTCAGGTGTTGTACCACCTGTGGGGTAATGACTGGCCGTGGGGCGCTGCCCTCTGTGGCCTCACCACCACAGCCCTCAACTGCAACATGCATTGCTCCGTCCTCACCACCTGTGCCATCGCGCTCGAGCGCTACTGCGGTGTCGTACGCCCGCTACGCACCAAACACTGGCGCACCGCCCGGAGAGCCACCATCGCCTGCGTCCTCATCTGGGCATTTGTTCTGATTATTCAGACGCCCTTGCTCCGCCGTGACCTCACCCTCCGGGTCGTCGAGCTAAACATCACGACCTGCTTCGACGTGCTTCCGCGTAAACTGTTCCTTCACCAATCAGTAGCCTATCTCTACTTCCTAGTGGTTCTGCTGATGTTCTACGTGTTGCCGTTAGCCGTCTTGGTCAGCTGTTACGTTGCCGTGGCGAGAGGCCTGCACAGGTCGTTGCCGACGGCAGCTGAAGGCAGTGACGGTAAGAGGGAAGTGTTGTCAAGGCGACGGGCTCAGACCACAGTCGCCTTGGCAACCCTGTGCTTTGTGGTGTGTTACCTACCAACCATCACCCTTCATGGCCTGCACTTAGTCTTCCATGCCCAGGGCAAGAGCCTGTACAGATACTATAAACTAGCGCTGAGCATCAACAGCCTCAACTGCTGCTTTGATCCGTTTGTGTACTACTTTGCGTCGAGGGAGTTCCGGCTGGCTCTGAGGAGGCTGCTGGGGCGGTGTGTCCCACTGGGAGAGGGGGAGGAGCTTGGGACCTCTGAGCTGGTGTCCATGACTGGGGAGCCTAGGGAATCTAAGGGCCACTACGAGGCCGTAGTTGATCACTAGATAGTCATGCTGGAATGGACAAAGTATGCAGATGCCATAGCAAATGACCCAAACTGTAAATACCCAAAAATCTATTTTGTTATTTTATGGACAGACCCTGTGCGGTCTTCATTATAAAGCTGTTTATGCAATTGTTGTCAATGCAAATTTTTATAGTTATTCTGACTTCATTCCGTTGACATTTATTATTGAATAAATCTTAGACATGCATCATCTTGGTATCAAGTGAGTTTATGACTTAGGCATTGATAAGTGCACAAAAAGGCAGACTAATCACACTACTGTAACATACTGACGTAATCAACACAAGAAATGCCCGTTTCAAAAGCCTGAATGCCAGTTAATGTTAAATGAATACGGACAGTAGAAATACACTACATTACAATGAAATGAATACAAGGAAATACATTCAGTGAAGGCCACTTTGAAAAGAATGGGCCAGTGGGGTCTGTTTTGTCTCTGAGTAATATTATTACATACTATACTTTATACAACTCTCCAACGGTTGAAACAGCTTGTTTTTCATAACCTTCATCAGTGGCGACAACAACAACAAAATGTTCAGCATTCAATCATTTGAAGCTTCATAAATCATCACTGCATTCGTCAGGTGTATAACTTGCGCTGCTACATTTAGAAGGTACAAGTTGCTACGTCGTCAAGCTTTTTACACTCCAGATCACATTTGAACCTATTCATCGCACCAAAGCGAACATACAATAATGTAACAAACCCCCGAAGTAAAGCACATACACTAAAGCTTGGGTTTATGAATAGTGATGATGGCTCAAAAAAGCATATCTTTCTTCTTCACTCTGAGAAGCATTCTCTCAGAACATTTTTCTTCGCAGTTGCTGAGAAAGGATAGGACGATGTATGCATACATACATAAAAATACACTATCACACATACTAGATCATATGCTTGAGTATGTACATACCAAATAAAGCTATTCATGTACAGTATTTATCTTCATACACACTGAAGGACTGGCTTGTGTGATGTCACACCATGAGGAAGACTAAATAAGGGCAAAATATGAATGATGTTTCAAATTTAGCAGCAGGACGACTGATATCGCTTGTCAGATCATTTTCAGGAGGAGATTGTGTGCTTCTCCAAATGTATCAGTCCATCACAGTAATATAGTTTGTGTTAATTTGAAATACCACCTCACTTTTTACAACAACAAAAAAAGCAACATAAATTTGAGTGCTTTCATTTATTTGAGTGTTTTATGTTACGCTTATTACGTTCTCATTGCAGTGGGTTCTAACCAATCAAATTATACTATGTGTATCGTTCCCAATTGTGCTCCAATGCATCACAAACAGGCAAATGAAAGTGTTCTGTGCTTTTTAGACTGACCACCTCCCCATACTCCATCTGTATGTAAGAACAGAGATGTGTTGTGTAAGATCTGCTCGTGGAACAGGAATCATTGAACATCAACAGTAACTATTTGAAGAAGAATACGTTAAAGTAATACATGACTGGATTAGTATCCCTCAGACTTAATGTCCCTAAGAAGAGACATCCTTTCCATTGTCTTCACACTACAAGTCATATACACATACTTTCCTCTTTTTCATACACAACATTTTACTTTTTACCTTTCATGCATTCTCAAAGAAATATGGTATTTTCCCCTTAATAGAGGTGTAAAGATGACCTCTTAAAGTGACAGCTGTGAATCAGTGTCTAGTTTATAAACAGAGCGATAGACAGATGGCTGGGTACAGCCAGTCTTAAACACTGTGAGCAGAGCAGGCAATGGTGTTAATATTGATTTCCTTTAAAGGCAGGCAATCACGGTGGGTAAGTGTCAGTGTTCTGTACAGGAGGACTGTATCACTGTCCGTCTCTGCTGCCAGATCTCATCGGCTCAGCCCAATACAGCCCTCTATCCTAATTACCCTTCATTATCTCTCTATACAGTATCTCTAATTCCTCATCGCAGGCAGCGTAAAGAACGCATCTTCTTTGATGCAGATGCCAGGAATGAGACGATCTGAAGCCATACTACTGCTGTGTCGCACTAGCATCTATCTAACTATTCCTTTTAGAAGGACTGGAGCATACACATCCATCAAACCACAGAAAACGCTTTAACATCGCCGTACATTGTCTCAGCCATCCGCCAATGTACGACCCCTATAGGAAAACAATAAACAATAAACTCAATCCCTTCTTGACAGATTCAACGTTCCTGTAACCATCGCAGCCAATTAAGGAAGAAGCACTGATCATGCAACTGGACATGAAAAAAGCCCATTAACTACTGAACGCCAATAATGTCAATACACTTCCAGAATTGACTGGTAATGTACTAAGTTCTTTCCCAGTCCATCTCTGGTGAGCAGTGCCTTAGCTCCGTTTGACCAGAGGCCTCTCTTCTCTGACATGGTGCCTGGCGCTTCTCTTCTCGGCCCTCCCCTTCTCCCTCACCTTCCTCAGCCTGCGTGGGGGCGGTGTCCCCCTCGACTCACTGTCCTCCTGTGCACTGGACGTGTCCATCCCGTCCCGCTCCTCCGGGATATTGGGAATGGCCCCGCTGCTCCCGTCCAGAATGTTCCTCAGGTAGGGGTCTTCAGGGGTGCAGGTGGCGGTGGTGCCGCTCTCGCTGCTGCTCAGGTCCTGCTCCTCGCTGTAGCGCCCTCTGCTGTGGTGGGGGAACGAGCCCCGGATGGAAGGCCTCTCTCGCTCTGCCTCCCTCACACTCTGCTGGGGCTCATTCATGTCCACGCCAGAGTCCAGGCTGGTGTCGTTGCTGCTGGGGGGCCGTGGGTGGCGTCCCTGGAGCTCTATGATGGAGTGGCGGACCGAGGCGGCTGGTTTCCCATCCAGGGAGACGAACCAGGCCCTGGGGTGAGGCGACGAGGCCTTGCCTCGGGTCAGCTCCAGGAGTGTACGCTCTGATATCCCCTGAAGTTCACTGGGGCCCCCCATCCCACTGCTGAATGCCCTCATTCCAGCCGCCTCGTTCAGAGTACCGGGGACGGAAACAGAGGACTCCGGGAGGCTGCTGTAACGGCCCCACGCACCAGGATTAGAGCCTGGGCCTTGGGGAGTGGTCTCCAGGGCCTGGGGCTGGTCCTGGCTGCCCTGCTGGGGGTTGGCTCCCTGGGCATGGTGGGGGTTCTTAGGGAGGGTCTGGGTGTAGCTGTCCTGACCGCCCTGCTCAGAGTGGGAGTGGGTGTCATAGGCTCCTCCGTTGCGGGGGAAGGTGGCCGACTTGCAGCCTGATCCTTGCTGTTCCCCACCCTGGCTGCTGAAGCGCTCCGGGGCCTGGAGGATGGCCACAGGCTGGTTGTAAAGGTGGAGCAGCTGAGCACCTCCACCCAGGTGGGCTCTATTCTGCTCCTCTCTGGACCTCTCCCTCAGCCTGGCCACCTCCTCACTGTTGACGTAGTGGTGTGATGCCTGGGGTCCCTTGGCCCCACTCCCCAAATTTTCATACAGGAGGGCGGGGTCTTCCACATAGATGTTGTAGTTGGCTTTGTTGTGCCTGGGGGTGGAGGAGTCACACTGGACGCTGCGCGAGGCCAGGCCGTGGGCTCTGTCTCCGGGGTGGAAGGACATCATGGCATGGCCCTCCTCCATGTGGGTGGAGGTGGTCTGGTCCTTCTTCAGAGCGGACAGCTTAGAGAACCGTGCTCTCCTCCTCCTCCTCGGCCCACGAGCGGAACCTGAATCGCTGACAGTCAAAACAGTGGGTTGATTGAGAAGCAGAGAAGGTAGTCAATACACAGTGGGTCTTTTGGGGGATCTTTGTTATGTGCACGTTTAACTTCATATAATCAGCATTTGTGTCAACAATTAGTAGAACAATCCTGGCCATTCAAATGTTTTAAATTGTATAACTTACTGTAAATATTTTGGACAACCCCCTTCGCCCCACACGCCCCCATCTGTGATATTTCCAGCTGCAGTTGACACACGATCAGTAACGTTAGTTAATTAGGTTGGTCTCTTACCCACATTGACACAGCAGCACAGCCAGAAACCCCAAGACTATAACCAGAGTCCCACCCAGGATTCCTATGAGCAGGTAGGTGTGGTAGGAGAGGAATTCCATTGAGCTGGCATGGCCCATATAACCTAGACAGGTACACACAGAGATGAGTTGATTATATTATGTTGATCGTGGTCAATATGTTCTCCAGGATAGTAAGACATGTTTGAAGACAATACTGAGAGTGAGACTCCATCATTTAGTTCATTTGTAACATTCAATTCATGAAAACTTCATTTTGGACCGTTACAATCGTTATACCGTTGGAGGAGGGTAGGGGTGCAGCGATCCAGTAACCCAGGTGAGAAGCAATGTAGGTCCAGACCAGATGATCTCCAACCATCTTCACTATCCCCAGACCCTGGTTCTCCCAAGCACCTGGAGGACGAAACATTGTGAGGAAAATGTATGAAGTAAAACTTAGAAGACACAGGCAGATACTTCCAGTTCCACAAAGTAAGTGAACACAGGAAGTATTTTGTAAACAAAGAACAAGTTGCTAAGGTAGGTTGAGTTCCAGTCCTAGTCCTGTTGCGCTAATAGCTTTATTCGTAAAGAACAGGAAAGCCAGCACACTGTTTATGCTCCCAATTCTCACCTATTTATTGACAACGTTTCGATCCAAACCGGATCTTCATCTTCGTTTTGACCAGACGAAGATCCAGTTTGGATCGAAACATTGTCAATAAAGAGGTGAATTGGGAGCATAAACAGTGTGCTGGCCTTCCTGTTCTTTACAAGTATTCTTTATTAAACCAGCACCCACTGTATGTTTTTAAGGATGTGCGTATGACCACAAACTTCTCTAGTAGCTATATTCCCCACCTGTCTTGGTGTTGAAGTCCCAGGCAGGGAGGGTGTCCGAGGGCCTCAGGTTGGTGGTGTGTGCCAGGGGCAGGGAGATCTGGATGGGGCCTTTCACCTGGACCTCCTGACCACCAGAGTACAGCAGAGTGCTGACCGCTGCCATCGCCCGCAACTCAACACTCCTGAACACTGAACACACATACAACAGTGGAGGCTGCTGAGGGGAGGACGGCTCATAATAATGTCTGGAAGGGAACAAATGGAATGGCATCAAACACATGGAAACCATGGAAACCAAGTGTTTGATGTATTTGATACCATTCCACTAATTCCGCTCCAGCCATTACCACGAGCCCGTCCTCCCCAATTAAATTGCCACCAACCTCCTGTGACATACAAACACACGGGAGAGAATTACAACATGTCCAACGTTTAAAAATACGCAGGCTCTACAAACACTCCGTTAAAGAGGAATAGTTTTCAGCAAATGAATAGTTTTCCGAGGGCTACTTCAGCTCAGAATCTTGAAGTATTCCTCAATCTTGGAAGTGTTCAACGCTTACTTTCATGTATCAATACCTCTCAATTCCATTTGCTGGTGCACTGCATGTATTCGATTTGCTGAGCCCACCTGACTTGTTGTGAATGATGCCTGGGGTGCAGTTGACACAGTCCTTGCCTAGGTGGCGCTGTGGCACGGTCAGGTAGGCCATCACTGTGGAGGTGTTTCTGCCGTCTGAGAGCATCAGGTGACTCTTGGGGAACTGAACGCTGGGCTGGTAGGAGATATCTGTGAAAATAAGAACAAAAGGACAAGATGGAGTTAATTCCCTCTACCAAAGCACTTCTGCCACAGTAGACTAAAACTGTTTAAAGAGTAAGATGTTGCATCACATTTAGGGTTACGTTCAAGTGACAGTTTCCAGATGCGTGCACATACCAGGTAACTTCCCAGTGATGAGCACGGAGTCGTCAAACAGCCAGATGTTGCCTTGGTTTTGAGGGAGCAGCGATAAGGTCACTGAGGAGAATACTGTAACACACATGAGGTCAGGTCAGGTGACATTCCAATCAGGAAATCACTAGACACTATTGAGCTGCACCCTTCAAAAAGGGTCCCATTGTAGTGTGTCATGTTCCTGTACTTCTACAAAGCCACCAGTAGATGGCGTCATTGAAAAGGGCTTTTTATGGTCCTGCGTGTAAGATTAGAGAGAGAAGGGAGGTGGCTTTAGATGCAGAGCATAGCTTGTACCACCAGTCACCTCTCTATCAGTTCTTTCTCTGTTCACTCTCTCTTTCTCTGTTCTCTCTTTTTCTTTCTCTCCTTTGCTCTGCCTTATTCAAGACAGAGACAGAGAGAGAGAGAGAGAGAGAGAGAGAGAGAGAGAGAGAGACAGAGAGCGAGAGAGAGAGAGAGAGAGAGAGAGAGAGAGAGAGAGAGAGAGAGAGAGAGAGAGAGAGAGAGATAGAGAGACAGAGAGACAGAGAGAGAGAGAGAGAGAGAGAGAGAGAGAGAGAGAGAGAGAGAGAGAGAGAGCAGCCCTAAGAGCAGCAGTCTCCTCTTACTAAATATAGCATGTCAAAATGGTGGTCAGAGTCCCCTTAACATCTTATTCAATACAGCTGCAATTAGCTGACACTAGATATGACATGGCATTATGGTGTTACATTTCAGCACAAAACGCTTGCCTCAGACTCTCTGGCAATACATAGTGAGTGCATCCTGCTTCTGACAGTAAGAAATCAATACAATTAATGTAGTGTACGGCATTAAATTGTGCTTTGCTCCAACGGAAAAACAAAAACAAACACTGACGCTAATGTGCTATGTGACACAGTAGGTGAACACCTTATTTTGCTCATTGTGTCAAATCAATGCTTAAAAGGAAAGGAAACAAACAGCTATATCATTTAGTAGCTTGGGTGAACTATCCCAGTTTAAACTCTAGAATTTAGCCACACCCGACACCCAGCTGGTTGGGTGCTTCTCAGGGACTCCTCCAGGTGGGACCAGACTGTCACAGTGCTACTCACTGGGTCTCTTGGTGGTCCTCCAGGGCAGCGGGGTGAGGACGTATCCCTCCATGCTAGCTACAACGGTGAGGCTGAGGCCCAGGCTGTAGGGGACCCTGAGCAGCACCTCTCCCCTCTCCCCAGTCAGGGCCTGGCTACTCAGGGTGTGGTTGACAAACACCTCCACCTGGGCCCCGCCCAGGCGCCGCCGGGTCACCTGATCCTTCACCAGGACCCTCAGGGCAAAGGGCGGCTCTGGGGAGACACAGGAAGTGAGACGCAGGAAGTAAGGCTGTTTGTGTATTGCAATGACAAAGTAATATTAAACCTTTGTTTGTATGGCTGATTTTCTACACTAGAATTGCAGAACACTAATGTATGATCATAGAATGTACCAGTGCAGAACACAACCTGTGTGGTGGAACAACTCATTTACAAAGCCACATACAAAGAGACAAGACTACACTAAAAGACCAAGGAGGTGCATTTAAAGGTGTTTTCGAAGGTTTATCTGAAGGTGTATGCCGGTGTGTGGCTTTGTGAATGCAGGGATCCCATTTAAACAGTCTCTCCTCAGATTCAGTGGCAGCTCTATGAATTATCTCAGGAACCTTTAACTGCACATGAAAATGTGATGAGAGCTGAATCTGTGAGAGGTAATGAAAAATAGATCAAAGTGCTGTAGCATCTGTGAGAGGCATTGTGCAGTGTCAGACTATGTTCCCTCCACACACACACACACACAGACACACACACACACACACACACATACAGATGCTATAGGCCAGGCCCTATTTAGCATACAAGGCTATCCCGACAAAACTGCTTCACAACAGCAACAATGAGCAAATGTAGCCTATTTATAGACTACAATCTGTTTACTAAACTAATCTAATCCTAGTTACTCATGATAATAACTCTAACTAATATGATGAGGCTTAGTCAATTAAATAAAGGACTTCTGAAGCAAGGCAATGGTGAAACAGATATGGTGTGAGCGTGCTGTACTTAAGGATTAAAACCCTGATCATTACAAGCACAGTTTCACACTGGCCATACAGATAATCCCCTAATCTCGAAAACCTTCAAATGAAATCATAACACTAAATCCGATTAGCTGCCAGGGGAATCTGTCGAGGGGCCAGACTATTATATTGCAGTGAAAGTCATAAATCTTAGGAAGATGTATATTGAATGTGTAGGATGCTCTACAATACGTGAAGACAACGTTGGTAAAACCGGTGTTCACAGGTTTACTGATAACGGTTCAATCATTGTGTACATTGTTTTAAAACATCATTGTATTCCTGCGAGGCATTTGCATGTATTATTGTTGTAGCCTATGTTGAGTGAGATAAATACACAAAATATCATATAGGTTAATATCATCATCCTATATCGTCCTATATGATATTATCAATGAGAAATTATTATCAGTTCCGTTATCATGCCCACTGTTTTATTCTCTCCACACTGAACATTTTCTCCCCACCATTTTAACATGCTGGACAGGCCCTCAAACCCGCAGCCCAACCCAAATATACCGCAAACATGTCCTGTACCTGGTGTTAGGGCAGACCGAGTCTGAACCTGATAAAGGGCCGTCTGGCCGGTGATGGATCCGTCTGGGACAGTGGCGATGGCATTGTCCTCGGCGGCCAGCAGCGTGGGTTGGCCGCCGAGGACACCACCCTCCGGCGCCGCCCTTACAACACCATCCCCGCAGGAGATCACAACCAGCGAGAAAAGCAGGTACAGGCGGTCCGCAGGCATGGCGAGAGGGAGCCGCGAACCAAAGACATAACTGCGCGAAATGAGACAGAGAAGGAGGAATGGAGGCCTAGTCTCGCCGCTTTCTTTGTCATGGAAACCTCATGGTGGAACGGAGGCAGGTAACCTAAGTATGCACAGAAAGCAGGCAGGCTGGTGGTGTTGGCGCGCTGGTGCTGATGCTGTGTTTTCGGGGCGTACAACAACAGAGACGGGAGATGGTGCTGTTACATCATAGATACAACTCTACAATGCCCTCTGTCGGAAATGTCTTTTTGTACGTAAACAAAAAGATGGTAGCCTACACATGTTAGAAATTGATGCCAATTAAAGCCACCCTCTGTCAGATGTGCACAATCAAATTGTGCCCAACGAGAGGAACAATTTAAATAGAGCAAATACATCCCATGACATTTTCACATGCAATTAGCAGAATATTTATATGTAATGTCTCCATTGCTCATGGGATGACTTTCCATGGCTGCAACATTACTTTAAAACAATATTATTTGAAGATATAGCCTAACCTACATTGTATACAAAGTTATTTTACGAGGAAAAACATATCCCTAAACAATGGAGTAGGGGCTCCCGAGTGACGCAGCGGTCTAAGGCAGCATTGGATCTCAGTGCTTGAGGCGTCACTACAAACACCCTGGTTCAATTCCAGGCTGTACCACTACCGTCCGTGATTGGGAGTCCCATATAACTGTGCACAATTGGCCTAGTGTTGTCCGGGTTTGGCCGGTGTAGGCCATCATTGTAAATAAGCGTTTGTTCTTAACTGACTTGCCTAGTTAAACAAAACTAGCCTAGGTCCTTCATTTTTTGATGCCTTTTCTCAGAACTGAGTCTAAGAAAACAAATGTGTTCATATGTGTGGGGGAAATCGAAAGGGGCCATTAATATTTTATTTGAAGCACCACTTATAAATTCTAGAAAGATAACCTGTATTAAACTCTCTTGGCTTTGCCTGGTGACAGTTGAAGAATTGACCACTAAGTGGCGACATTGTATCGTTTCCCAACACTGAGGCAAGCAAGATGGTTGAACTTGAGTTCCATATCTATCTTCACAAGAGAGCAGGGTCAAGCTCAACGAGAAAAAGCCACACTGGAATCTTTTCTTTTTCAATAATGGATATTTCTATTGGTAGTCTATATGGCTGTGGAATCTTTGAACGGAAGTCATAAGCTATGTGCAACTAGTAGGCCTAGAAAAGGTGAGACCATCTCAATCAGTGATCAGAACTATGGCCAATGTCACCCTCTCCTCATATATGGAACCAGTTAACATTTAAAAGAAGTCTATTCTAATATTCTGTGTGTTGCTTTGTTGTTGTTGTCATTTACCAGATGATCTTATCCAGAGCGAATTACAGGAGCAATTAGGTTTAAGTGCCTTGCTCAAGGGCACTTCGATAGATTTCCCCCCTAGTCGGCTCGGGGATTCGAATCAGCGGCTTTTCAGTTATTGGCCCAGCACTCTTAACTGCTAGGCTACCTTCCATCTTAAGGAGACAGCCCACCAGAGGGAGGTAGACTGGATGAACATCCACAAAATCACAGTCTCTTCTCCTTTTAGAATCTCTCCCAGTGTGCTGACTTCCTCTTCTGATTGAGGGATTGTGTCCCAAATGGCGCCCTGTTCCCTATATAGTGGACTACTTTTGACCAGGGCACATAGGGTCCCATATGTAGTGCACTAAATAGGGAATAGGGTGCCAACAGTGTGCCATTTGCGACAGAACCAGGGAGTGTCATGTCCGTCCACAACAGTAGCCTAGTCAGCGAAGAGGATGGCAGTTAAACAAGTATGATGGGTTAAATGAATAGCCTCTCCAAATGGCTCAGTGATTCATGTTTGTGATGTCCCTCTCTCCCAGTTGCAAATTGCTTTGAATGGGACACATTAAATCAAATACATTTCTTCCAGATATGGCCTATCCAGGGTGGCTATTTGTATTTACTAAACAATGCATAGAATAGCAGAGACAGCGGGACTCTGTCATTATTGTGGAAACACGGTCCTGTTTGATAAATAGCATCAAGGTAGTTCTGCTGTTGCTGATATTGTTGTTGTTGGGGACATTGGAACTTTTTTAGCCCATTCAGCAGTGAGGACCATGATATTTATGGGCTATAACTTGGACTATAAATGTTAGGCTACTATAAACCAAAAATGATTTGCTCATACAGTTCAGGTCCTTTAGACTAAATGACAGTGTTAAAGGAACTTACATCAGTTCAAAAAGGGTTTTCCAGTACAACATGCTGCAACATTGTGTAGGTCTATAGTGTGTGCATGGTTCATGGTCCATGATGTACGCCCATGACACTCTCAAAAGAAAGCCAGGACTGTCACCAACCACAGCAATATTCTCCCCATGTCCCCCCTCCCCCCACCCACAATCTCCCTCCCTTAACTCCTAACCACGCCTTTATCCCCATTGAACAAATCCAAGCTGCCTCTGCCTCACCTCCCCTCTATATCGGTCTGATGAATGGCTTTCCCCTCCACTGGCTTTAATGGGTTGCTGTGGGCCTGCTGCAGTCCAGACTGGGCCCAGGCTCTGAGGCTCTGAGGCCAACGCTACGTGTCCTCTTATCTGTGCTGCAGAGAATCTAAATGACTGTTTAGACGATGGATACAGGCACGTCACCTGAATATTGATAAAGAAAAAGCACCCCACATTACCCATTATTACCTTTAGGCTATAGTGTTACAGATGGAAGTTGTCTGTCATGAATCATCTTAAAGTCATGCTGGTCACCACCATGTTTGGTTTTACCATTGGGTGTATCATACTGGATTTGAGGTTGGTTAAAATAATACGATTTTGTATGTGTGTGTGTGTGTGTGTGTGTATGTGTATGTGTATGTGCGTGTGTTCTAGAGGTGCCAGTCCTTAATATACCATAGTGGTATCTTGTTATTTCCTCTATTGGAAAGCCAGAGGCTGAGTCGTTACAGACTGTGTATTGGATGATAAATAAAGGGTTGATCAATACAGATGTCACCACAGTGCTGAATAACTGACAACCCAGTCTCACCACAGTGCTGAATAACTGACAACCCAGTCTCACCACAGTGCTGAATAACTGACAACCCAGTCTCACCACAGTGCTGAATAACTGACAACCCAGTCTCACCACAGTGCTGAATAACTGACAACCCAGTCTCACCACATTGCTGAATAACTGACAACCCAGTCTCACCACAGTGCTGAATAACTGACAACCCAGTCTCACAGCAGTGCTGAATAACTGACAACCCAGTCTCACAGCAGTGCTGAATAACTGACAACCCAGTCTCACCACAGTGCTGAATAACTGACAACCCAGTCTCACCACATTGCTGAATAACTGACAACCCAGTCTCACAGCAGTGCTGAATAACTGACAACCCAGTCTCACCACAGTGCTGAATAACTGACAACCCAGTCTCACCACATTGCTGAATAACTGACAACCCAGTCTCACCACAGTGCTGAATAACTGACAACCCAGTCTCACCACAGTGCTGAATAACTGACAACCCAGTCTCACCACAGTGCTGAATAACTGACAACCCAGTCTCACAGCAGTGCTGAATAACTGACAACCCAGTCTCACCACAGTGCTGAATAACTGACAACCCAGTCTCACAGCAGTGCTGAATAACTGACAACCCAGTCTCACAGCAGTGCTGAATAACTGACAACCCAGTCTCACCGCAGTGCTGAATAACTGACAACCCAGTCTCACAGCAGTGCTGAATAACTGACAACCCAGTCTCACAGCAGTGCTGAATAACTGACAACCCAGTCTCACCGCAGTGCTGAATAACTGACAACCCAGTCTCACAGCAGTGCTGAATAACTGACAACCCAGTCTGACCGCAGTGCTGAATAACTGAAAACCCAGTCTCACAGCAGTGCTGAATAACTGACAACCCAGTCTCACCACAGTGCTGAATAACTGACAACCCAGTCTCACCGCAGTGCTGAATAACTGACAACCCAGTCTCACCGCAGTGCTGAATAACTGACAACCCAGTCTCACCACAGTGCTGAATAACTGACAACCCAGTCTCACCACAGTGCTGAATAACTGACAACCCAGTCTCACAGCAGTGCTGAATAACTGACAACCCAGTCTCACCACAGTGCTGAATAACTGACAACCCAGTCTCACAGCAGTGCTGAATAACTGACAACCCAGTCTCACAGCAGTGCTGAATAACTGACAACCCAGTCTCACAGCAGTGCTGAATAACTGACAACCCAGTCTCACAGCAGTGCTGAATAACTGACAACCCAGTCTCACCACAGTGCTGAATAACTGACAACCCAGTCTCACCACAGAGATGAATAACTGACAACCCAGTCTCACCACAGAGATGAATAACTGACAACCCAGTCTCACCACAGTGATGAATAACTGACAACCCAGTCTCACAGCAGGAGGAGAACTAAAAAGTCAGTTGTTCTCTTTCAGATTGGAGCCGACGCAAATCCCATTTGACATTTTAGATGTTGATTATTCCTATCTGTTGATGTGCGTTAATGTGCATTGAAGTGAGTCATGCTGGGGGAATGGAATGGTAATGAACTCTGTCTTATCGACGTATTAATGGATTGAATACGACAGGAGTTGATTGGTGGTTATAGAAAACTGAAATGTACATTTTAGATTCATCCATCTGTCAAACTTCGGCAGACTTTTCAAATAAGTGTTTGAGTGAAAACCTAACCATTCATGAATCTTGTTATTATCAGAAGTTTTTAGAAGAAATATGTTAAATAGACAGAAATAAAAAGATCTGGAAAGAGAGAGGGATTAGGCTGTTTCGGTCTCTCTGGACTGGGTCCTGTCACCACTTAAGACTTTTACTCAAGTGGGAGAGAGAACACATTTTAATCTTGGCGAAGATTGAACCCGTCACAGTGATCTGTTATGGAATAACTGGGGGGGGGGGACTCAAACTCAACCCTAAGGTGCGCAGAGACCATCCCATTAAACAATAGTAAAGGGTCTGTTATCCCCCCACCTTTGACCCTGTTCCTCCTTGTTAGCCAAATAGCTTCTTCGCCTGAGCAAACAGAAAATTCAACAAAACACATTTGGCCTTCTCCTTAATCGAATACCTGTATCCCATTATAAACACCCCAACAGTAAAAACCTCCCCCAACCTCTCACACAGACATTCCAACAGAGACATTAGTGACATTAACCTGGCACACACAGAAAACACATGAATCACAGTTTCTTTCATTACACTGAAAGGACACCCCTGCCCGATTCCCTGTTCAACCCGTGCCAACCAGCTGTTAGTGGCCAGGGCTCCATGAAGAACCCTCCACTGGAGGTCCCCTGACCTCTTTGGTACTGGAGGTTTGTAGAGCCCCCTCCATCTAAAACCCACCATACTCTCCTCCCCACATACCCCCTGTCACTGATGTGCCTTCACTCCTGTTAGGCTCCTAATGTTCCTAACCTTAACGCAGAGGTTGTAGAGGGCTTTACCTCCCACCCCTTCAAACTCCCCCAGGCTCGGAGTGTTAAAATCTAACAAGTCCTCCAGACCCCCTGAGGACAGCCAGTTTATGCCACAGGGAAGATGCCACCAGGTTGTTGATTATCAGCACCCTCCCTCTATATGACACTTGGGACAGGAGACACCTTCACCTGGCCAGTCTTGACACCACTGCCTGTGACAGCCCCTCTAAGTTCTTCCTGACCCACTTCTCCAAGCCCAGGTACACCCCCAACACTTTAAGCTCTTCACAACCCCACTGCAAACCCCCTGGAAGCAGAGGAGGGGCCCTATCCCCCTATGCCCCACATAACAGAGCTTTGCTCTTGCCCCAGTTCACCTTAGCTGAAGAAGCTCCCTCGTACACCTTCAGACTAGTCTCTAGTGCCTGCATATCCTGACCATCACAGAAACGTTATCTGCATATGCTGACACTGCTATGCCTATCACCACATCCATGCATGTCCAGCACACTCCCTGCAGTCTCCTGCGTAGCAGTCCCAAAAAAGGCTCAATGGCTAATGTGTATAACTGCCCAGATAGAGGGCATCCTTGTCTAATGCCCCGTCTCACCCAGACTGGCCTACTGAGCCCCCCTCCCACCTTGACCATACATGACGCCCCAGCATACAACAGCTTCACACAGGTCAAAAAACTCTTCCCAAACCCAAAACCAGACATCACATTAAACAGATACTCATTGTCCACTCTATCAAAAGCCTTTTCTTGATCTAAAGAGACCAGTCCAAAGTTCACATTAGAACCTCTCAACAAGTCCAACATGTCCCTAATTAAGAACAAGTTGTCTGTGATTGAGCATCCCGGTACACAATATGTTTGGTCCTTATGTACTATCGAGTCCAAATGGGACTTCAGTCTGTTAGAGAGGACCTTGGCAAATATCTTGTAGTCCGCACAGAGTAATGCCACAGGCCTCCAGTTCTTAACCTGTTGGGGATAGGGGGCAGTATTTGCACGGCCGGATAAAAAACGTACCCGATTTAATCTGGTTACTACTCCTGCCCAGTAACTAGAATATGCATATAATTATTGGCTTTGGATAGAAAACACCCTAAAGTTTCTAAAACTGTTTGAATGGTGTCTGTGAGTATAACAGAACTCATATGGCAGGCAAAAACCTGAGAAGATTCCTTACAGGAAGTGGCCTGTCTGACCATTTCTTGCCCTCCTTGATCATCTCTATCCAAAACAGGGGATCTCTGCTGTTACGTGACACTTCCTACGGCTCCCATAGGCTCTCAGAAGGCG
Source organism: Salmo trutta (assembly GCF_901001165.1). Taxonomy (NCBI): domain Eukaryota; kingdom Metazoa; phylum Chordata; class Actinopteri; order Salmoniformes; family Salmonidae; genus Salmo; species Salmo trutta. The sequence goes on along the minus strand of NC_042995.1, from coordinate 5,950,675 downwards.
GGAAAAAGCTGAATGATGTAATTCCAGGCGCTGGCTGAAACACATTAGCGCTTTTGGCAAGTGCTCTATCAGAGGACAATGGGCTTAGGCGTGTGCACGAGTCGACCCTATGCTTTTATTTTCTTTCGTCTTTTATCCTAAACAAAGATTCCCGGTCGGAATATTATCGCTTTTTTATGAGAAAAATGGCATAAAAATAGATTTTAAACAGCGGTTGACATGCTTCGAAGTACGGTAATGGAATATTTAGACATTTTTTGTCACGAAATGCGTCGTGCTCGTAACCCTTCTTTACCATTCGGATAGTGTCTTGAACGCACAAACAAAACAGAGGATATTTGGATATAACTATGGATTATTTGGGACCAAACCAACATTTGTTATTGAAGTAGAAGTCCTGGGAGTGCATTCTGACGAAGAACACATTTTTACATTACATTTTAGTCATTTAGCAGACGCTCTTATCCAGAGCGACTTACAGTAGTGAATGCATACATTTCATACATTTTTTTCTGTGCTGGCCCCCCGTGGGAATCGAACCCACAACCCTGGCGTTGCAAACACCATGCTCTACCAACTGAGCTACAGGGAAGGCTACCAAAGGTAATAACATTTTTCTTATAGTAAATCTGACTTTGGTGAGTGCTAAACTTGCTGGGTGTCTAAATAGCTATCCCTGTGATGCCGGGCTATCTACTCAGAATATTGCAAAATGTGCTTTCACCGAAAAGCTATTTTAAAATCGGACATATCGAGTGCATAGAGGAGTTCTGTATCTATAATTCTTAAAATAATTGTTATGCTTTTTGTGAACGTTTATCGTGAGTAATTTAGTAAAGTTTTAGTAAATTCACCGGAAGTTTGCGGGGGGTATGCTAGTTCTGAACGTCACATGCTAATGTAAAAAGCTGTTTTTTGATATAAATATGAACTTGATTGAACAAAACATGCATGCATTGCATAACATAATGTCCTAGGTGTGTCATCTGATGAAGATCATCAAAGGTTAGTGCTGCATTTAGCTGTGGTTTGGGTTTTTGTGACATTATATGCTAGCTTGAAAAATGGGTGTCTGATTATTTCTGGCTGGGTACTCTGCTGACATAATCTAATGTTTTGCTTTCGTTGTAAAGCCTTTTTGAAATCGGACAGTGTCGTTAGATCAACGAGAGTCTTGTCTTTAAAATGGTGTAAAATAGTCATATGTTTGAGAAATTGAAGTAATAGCATTTCTAAGGTATTTGAATAACGCGCCACAGGATTCCACTGGCTGTTACGTAGGTGGGACGATTTCGTCCCGCCGACCCTAGAGAGATTAAGTTCACACAAGTCCCCTTTTTTGGGCAGGAGAGTCAGAGCCGCCCGACGGCAGCTCATCGGCAACTCTCCTACCCCGACGCATTCACGCAACACGCAAAAGAAGTCCTATCCAATTATTCCCCAGAATTTTGTATAAAACTCCGCTGGGAGTCCATCGACCCCCGGTGCACGACCGGGGGAAATCTGGGTTACGGCCTCTGCCAGTTCATGGGACAACAGAGGAATGTCCATTTCATCCCTCTGTGCCAGAGAGAGCTTAGGGAGTCCTGCGAACAAGACCTGAGGACACATAGAATCACACACTTCTGCCCTATACAACTCAGTATAAAACTCCACAGTCCGCTCCCGCATCTCACCCATCACAGAGGTCACCCGCCCATCAGACAGCCGTAGACAATGCATACCCTTGGCTTCACTGCTCTGTCTTTCCAAACCAAAGAAGAAGGATCTGGGAGCATCCATCTCCTTGAGCATGGAGAACCTAGCTCTTACAAGTGCTCCCTTTGCTTTAACCTGGAAAAAACTGCCCAGGTCCCTACGTAATTCGGCTAAATTAGCCTGGAGGCCTACATTGCCTTGCCCCACAATCTCTACCTCCATCTCACTAATACAATACTCTCCTAGCCTCTGAGGATGAGAGAGCTGTGCACTGTTGACAGAAAAGACGAATTTGGACTTTCCCCACATCCCACCATTGACTCAGAGACTCATACTCCTCTCTTCGCTGCCCCCACCTTTCCCAAAAGGTCTGGAAACCTGGCATCTTGTAAGAGCTTTACATTGAACTTCCAATAGGATGCCTGCCGGGGCCCTGGTGAAATAGACAGCCGAGCCATGGTTATGTGATGATCGGAAAACCCCACTGGGAGAATGGCAGCGCCCAACAGCCTATTGCTCCGATTCCTAGACATGTAAAACCGATCAAGTCGGGCTGCACTCACCCTAGCCCCAAAAACCTTCACCCATGTATACTGTCTTGTGTTCGGATGTTTAGTTCTCCAAACATCCACTAGGTCGAACTGATTAATGATGTCCCTTAACACTCCCACTGACACTGAATGAGGCTCTTCCCCATTTCTGTCTTTTGTAAAATCCATTGTACAGTTCCAGTCCCCTCCGACCACCAGCGTCTCCTCAGGCGCTACCTGTGAGAGTTCCTGTCTAAGACTCCCAAATAGAATCCCTCTTTCTCTCCCTGTATTAGGCGCATACACATTTATAAAGACAAAACCCATGTTGTTAATTTCTGCTTTAACAACAAGCAGCCTACCCCTACACACCTCCTTTGAGGAGCAAATCTTTACGGACAGACCCGGTGCAAAAAGGACTGCCACCCCTGCACTAAGATTTGTCCCATGGCTCAACACACTTGCCCCTTTCCACCAGAGCCCCCAATCGAGTTCATTCAACACATCACTATGTGTCTCCTGCAGAAACAACACCTGTACTTTTTTTTGTTTTACATATTCACCCAACACACTCCTCTTTCCTGCATCTCGGGCGCCATTTATATTGAGTGAGCCTACCCGAAGAGTCTCCATAAGAAGTGGGAGAAAAGCCAGCAAAGAAAGAGACCAATAGCAAAGCTCAAAAAGCACCAGTATCAAAAAGAAAATATACATCTAAACAGTGTCTGAATGTAAACCTTTACGCACTGTTGTGACCCACTTCCTCAACCTAAACCGTTTCCTGGGTGAGAGGATACCATGCCCCTCATTTTTCATAGCATGTTGTACTGATCTTACAAACTTTCTCGGATCAGAAAAAAAGCCTCAAGATTAACTTTTTTCCCATTGGTCTCATTCAGGAACCTTGTCAGTTCTCTCAACGAGTACTTAGACCCCTTGACTGGCTGTCAGCTCCGAGCCCATTGAAGAGGAGTCTGAAAAAAATAACTCCTCATCCTCTTCCTCAGACTCACTTTCCTCCTCATCTCTATCTCCCACCCTGACCACCTACCCTTCCTCTCTGGTCAGGGCATCCCCCACAGCAACAGGCAAAGTTTCCATGGTGCCTTTGACCACACCCTTTTTCCTTTTCCGCTTGACACCCTCCTCCTCCCCCCCAGTCTCTTACACTTCCTCACTATACTCTCCTCATCCACTAGCATAACCTGACTAGACCCAGCCTCATCTACACCACCCTCCCATTGCATGACTAGACCCAGCATCATCTACACCACCCTCCACAGCATAACTAGGCCCAGCCTCAGCTACCTCACCATCTCTAGCCTGACTAGACCCAGCCTCCGCTACACCACCATCTCTAGCCTGACTAGACCCAGCCTCCGCTACCCCACCATCTCTAGCCTGACTAGACCCAGCCTCCGCTACCCCACCATCTCTAGCCTGACTAGACCCAGCCTCCTCTACACCACCATCTCTAGCCTGACTAGACCCAGCCTCCGCTACCCCACCATCTCTAGCCTGACTAGACCCAGCCTCAGCTACCCCACCATCTCTAGCCTGACTAGACCCAGCCTCAGCTACCCCACCATCTCTAGCCTGACTAAGCCCAGCCTCATCTACACCACCATCTCTTGCATGACTAGACCCAGCCTCATCTACACCACCATCCCTAGCATGACTAGGCCCAGCCCCTGCATCTCATTACCCTGCACGTTGACCTCGATTTCCCCCACTGGCGCTTGTACCCTCACCTTGTCTACGGCCTTTATGTGGGCACGCAAAGCTCTTATGCCCCAAATCCCCACACTCAAAACACCATAGACTATCTGTGCTGGCAAACCCTGCATAGAGCCCCTCCCTATGCCTCACTTTAAAATACACATTTAGCTGTTACTCATTGTTATTCAGAAACATAAACACTTGCCTCCGGAACGAAACAACGTGCTTAACGGCATCTGCCTGAAAACCTGCCGACAGTACACGAAAACCCCTTGCAAACTTACCAAAACGACTCAGCTCTTTCCTGATTTGATCATCCGTAATAAACGGAGGCAAATTTGCAGCAACCACTCTTGTCGAAGGGGTAGAGAGAGGTGAAACTGGCACCAACACATCCCTTACAAATATTACACTAGCAATTAGCCTACCAACCAAATTTGTTATTTTCATGAACACAACCACAGCTTTGTTCATTCTAGAAGCAGAATGTATAAATTCAGCTCCTACCTGTTCACCGACCGCGAGCAGAACCTCCTCCACCTTAACTCCATTCTCAGGAACACACCTGAATCCATGCCGTATCGACAGCGTCTCCTCCACCTTAACTCCATTCTCAGGAACACACCTGAATCCATGCCGTATCGACAGCGTCTCCTTCACCTTAACTCCATTCACAGGAACACACCTGAATCCATGCCGTATCGACAGCGTCTCCTCCACCTTAACGCCATTCACAGGAACACACCTGAATCCATGCCGTAACGACAGCATCTCCTCCACCTTAACTCCATTCTCAGGAACACACCTGAATCCATGCCGTATCAACAGCATCTCCTCCACCTTAACTCCATTCTCAGGAACACTCCTGAATCCATGCCGTATCGACAGCATCTCCTCCACCTTAACTCCATTCTCAGGAACACACCTGAATCCATGCCGTAAAGACAGCGTCTCCTCCACCTTAACTCCATTCTCAGGAACACACCTGAATCCATGCCGTATCGACAGCGTCTCCTCCCCCTTAACTCCATTCTCAGGAACACACCTGAATCCATGTCGTATCGACAGCGTCTCCTCCACCTTAACTCCATTCTCAGGAACACACCTGAATCCATGCCGTATCGACAGCGTCTCCTCCACCTTAACTCCATTCTCAGGAACACACCTGAATCCATGCCGTATCGACAGCATCTCCTCCACCTTAACTCCATTCTCAGGAACACACCTGAATCCATGTCGTATCGACAGCATCTCCTCCACCTTAACTCCATTCTCAGGAACACACCTGAATCCATGCCGTATCAACAGAACCTCCTCCATCTTAACTCCATTCTCAGCAACACACCTGAATCCATGCCGTATCAACAGCGTCTCCTCCACGCTAGGCTGAGAAGCCATCACGCACACCACACCTTCCAAACCCCAGGAAACTTACTCTGTCCTCTTCCACCCTAACTTTGAAAAAACTGTGGATACCACTAAAACAAATATTGCATTAACCCTCCACCATAGAAAAATAAAATTGAAAGAAAAGAATCAAGAAAGTTAGTTAGGACGGAGCCCTCCACACCAAACACTCAAACTCCAAAAAACTCCCAGCATGCACAGAGAGAGAGAGAGAGAGAGAGACAGAGACAGAGACAGAGAGACAGGGACAGAGAGAGAAAGACTAGAGAGAAAGAGAAATAGAAAGACAAGAGAGAGGATGAGATACAGAGACAAAGACAGAGATGAAGAGATAAAGAGAGAGAAAGACAGAGCGTGAGAGAGAGAGAGAGAGAGAGAAGGTCAAGTTATCAGTCAGGATCGCTTGTTGCTGTCAGTTGTCTGGGATTGTGTCTGCAATATGAGACAAGCATTTGTGACACGTTGTCAGGGCAATACACCCTAACAAACCTGGACAGGGTGTACAGACCTCAGTCAATGCTAAACTAAATAAAAACTCAGTCTGACAATATACTGTGTCTTACATTTTAGTCATTTAGCAGACACTGTTATCCAGAGCAATTTACAGGAGCAATTGGTTAAGGTGCCTTGCCCAAGTGCACATGCACAGAGCTTTCACCTAGTCAGCTCAGGGATTTGAACCAGCAACCTTTCGGTCACTGGCCCAATGCTCTTAACCGCTAGGGTTTACTGTAACCTTGTGAAAAGTCCCAGACTGTCATCTCAAATGAGGTAAGCATACTGTAACACACCTGTGCTAAGAAACGCTTAACCTTGTACCCAGGTTCAAGTCCTACCAGAGAAAGAGAGAGCCAGCTTATGGATGAGATGAAGAACCACTGGCTGTTAATAACTACAGGGGAGAGCGCTCTGAAAGCATTCCACTTTCCCTCCACTCCACTCCTGTTCTCCAGGTGACAGGAGAGGAGGGGTATAGGAGGAGTCATTGAATTAAATGAGTCACCTTGAGCCTATGGTGGTGTATGAACTGTGACCACAATAGTTCATAAAGAGTGGACTGTGTGTGACCCTTGCTTCTCATAGCAGAGGTCAGAGGTCAGCCTTAGAGGTGACTTCAATCACAGATGCTGCTCAGAGAGAACCATTCGCCTCCCAAAGTAACGCAGAACTAGAGGTGACAGATTATGAAAAGAAAATGTATTTCTTGTCTTTGTGAACTATTTTGAAATGCCCAAAACAGGGGAATTTGAATATCTGGTGAGGACAAAAAGGACGTGCACAAATTAAGCTTATCTGAACATAAGTCCACAATGGGTAGGACAAGCAGAAAATCAGGTTGGTCACAGCTTTCAGACCAAATAGATATGACAAGCATGACTTTTTTTGCACAAAAGCATCATTGCCTTTCCAGGCCACTTTTGCACCTGCTCTGGTGTAGCAATGAAAGCACTGTAGAACTTTCCTTGTGCTGAAAACATGTATCCCTGATGAAGACTGATGATGACCTTTGGGTCAAGACTTTGCACAAACAATGGGAGCATTCAGCAGTGTGTGGTTATCTATTACTTATTTCCTGATTTTTATTTAACTAGGCAAGTCAGTTAAGAATAAATTTGTATTTACAATGACGGCCTACACCGGCCAAACCCTCCCCTAACCCGGACGACACTGGGCCAATTGTGCGTCACCCTGTGGGACTGCCAATCACAGCCGGTTGTGATATCGCTCGGGATCGAAACCGGGTCTGTAGTGACACCTCTAGCACTGCGATGCAGTAACTTAGACCGCTGCGCCACTCATGATCCCATATGCATATACTCATGGGACCAGCCGGTTTCCGCTCAGGGCTTATTCCACTTCTATGAAGTCTAGAGGTCTATACCTGGAAATAAATTCACATTTTCAAAATCAGCCAGGAGTCACAGTATAGACGGGTTGGCTGACAAAGTCACGAAAATAATGTGCACGCAGCAATGAGGCAGAAGGCCGTGTGGTCAGATACAGTGAGGGAAAAAAGTATTTGATCCCCTGCTGATTTTGTACGTTTGCCTACTGACAAAGAAATGATCAGTCTATAATTTTAATGGTAGGTTTATTCGAACAGTGAGAGACAGAATAACAACAAAACAATCCAGAAAAACGCATGTCAAAAATGTTATAAATTGATTTCCATTTTAATGAGGGAAATAAGTATTTGACCCCCTCTCAATCAGAAAGATTTCTGGCTCCCAGGTGTCTTTTATACAGGTAATGAGCTGAGATTAGGAGCACACTCTTAAAGGGAGTGCTCCTAATCTCAGTTTGTTACCTGTATAAAAGACACATGTCCACAGAAGCAATCAATCAATCAGATTCCAAACTCTCCACCATGACCAAGACCAAAGAGCTCTCCAAGGATGTCAGGGACAAGATTGTAGACCTACACAAGGCTGGAATGGGCTACAAGACCATCGCCAAGCAGCTTGGTGAGAAGGTGACAACAGTTGGTGCGATTATTCGTAAATGGAAGAAACACAAAATAACTGTCAATCTCCCTCGGCCTGGGGCTCCATGCAAGAGCTCACCTCGCAGAGTTGCAATGATCATGAGAATGGTGAGGAATCAGCCCTGAACTACAGTGGAGGATCTTGTCAATGATCTCAAGGCAGCTGGGACCATAGTCACCAAGAAAACAATTGGTAACATACTACGCCGTGAAGGACTGAAATTCTGCAGCACCCGCAAGGTCCCCCTGCTCAAGAAAGCACATATTCATGCCCGTCTGAAGTTTGCCAATGAACATCTGAATGATTCAGAGGACAACTGGGTGAAAGTGTTGTGGTCAGATGAGACCAAAATGGAGCTCTTTGGCATCAACTCAACTCGCCATGTTTGGAGGAGGAGGAATGCTGCCTATGACCCCAAGAACACCATCCTCACTGTCAAACATGGAGGTGGAAACATTATGCTTTGGGGGTGTTTTTCTGCTAAGGGGACAGGACAACTTCACCGCATCAAAGGGACGATGGACGGGGCCATGTACCGTCAAATCTTGGGTGAGAACCTCCTTCCCTCAGCCAGGGCATTGAAAATGGGTCGTGGATGGGTATTCCAGCATGACAATGACCCAAAACACACGGCCAAGGCAACAAAGGAGTGGCTCAAGAAGAAGCACATTAAGGTCCTGGAGTGGCCTAGCCAGTCTCCAGACCTTAATCCCATAGAAAATCTGTGGAGGGAGCTGAAGGTTTGAGTTGCCAAACGTCAGCCTCGAAACCTTAATGACTTGGAGAAGATCTGCAAAGAGGAGTGGGACAAAATCCCTCCTGAGATGTGTGCAAACCTGGTGGCCAACTACAAGAAACGTCTGACCTCTGTGATTGCCAACAAGGGTTTTGCCACCAAGTACTAAGTCATGTTTTGCAGAGGGGTCAAATACTTATTTCCCTCATTAAAATGCAAATGAATTTATAGCATTTTTGACATGCGTTTTTCTGGATTTTTTTGTTGTTATTCTGTCTCTCACTGTTCAAATAAACCTACCATTAAAATTATAGACTGATAATTTCTTTGTCAGTGGGCAAACGTACAAAATCAGCAGGGGATCAAATACTTTTTTCCCCTCACTGTAGCTATAGCAACAATGACAAGAAGCTGCCACGTGGGGAATCGTAGGTGGCTCTTTTCAGCTAGTTTCATCTTGTTCTTGATACCATATCTTGTTTTCAGGTGTTTTGACTCATGTCATGTCTATGCTAATACGGCAAAAATGTGCTAGCTAGTTAACTAACAACTGGTCACATTAACATAGCCAGTTCATCAGCTCATCATGATGGTTCATCATGTTCCTAACTGGATGGGCTATATAGAGAAACAGAACAGGCTCTGTTCACAACACAAACAGACCCCACAGAGGCCCAGGACAGCAGCACCATTAGACCCAACCAAATTATGACAAGGCAAAAAAAAATAACTATTTGACACACTGGAAAGAATCAACCAAAAAACAGAGCAAATTGGAATGCTACCTGGTCCTAAACAGAGAGTACACAGTGGCAGAATACCTGACCACTGTGACTGACCCAAAATCCTTGACTATGTACAGACTCAGTGAGCATAACCTTGCTATTGATAGAGAACAGCATAGGCAGACCTGGCTCTTGAGAGAAGATAGGATATGTGCCCACTGTCCCCAAAATGAGGTGGAGACTGAGTTGCTCTTCCTAACCTCCTGACAAATGTATGACCATATAAGAGACACATATTTCCCACAGATCACACAGGCCCACAAAGAATTTGAAAACAAATCAAACATTGATAAACTCTTATATTTGTTAGGTGAAATACTGCAATGTGCAATCACAGCAGTGCGATTTGTGGCCCGTTGCCATGATAAAAGGGCAGGAAGTGGAGCACAAACAACATTTTAAATACCACCAATATTTATCTTCCCCCACTATTCGTACTAAAACTATTTGCACATTGCTAAAACACTGTCCGTAACTGATAACATGACACTGGGAATGTCTTTATATTTTTCAAACCTTTTTGAGCGCAATCTTTACTTTCAAATGTTTTGTTGTTGATGTTGTTAAATTTGTTTCTTCTCACTTTTGTTTTTTATTTATTTCACTTGCTTTGACAATGTTAATGTTTCCCATGCCAATAAAGCCCCTTCGAATTGAACTGACAGAGACAGACAGAGACAGGAAGGCAGAGGGACATGGGAAATAGGTTGCGAAAGCTTAGCTAACATATTCCATTTGTTTTGTGCTAGCCGCGACCGTCAGAGAAGGTAATGTGCAGCGAACGTAAGTGTCTGTTTCAGGTCTAAACTGCAGCTAAAAAGAATCAAGTGACCATGTAGACGTTCTACTATATTTAGTAGGAATAGCTAAGTCATTTCCAGTTTGAATATTGACTCTAAAAAGCCACAGTAATCCTTAAAAAAGTAGCTGTGTGATGTTTCACTGGAACATATTGGAATGTTCATGAAATTGTTACTCTGGCAACATGTTCGCGCGCAAACAAAAGCCTTGTTGAACTTGCCTCTGGTCTCTTGTGGTTCTGTACCAGGTATGGAGGATGTTGGGTTACCATGACATCAGAGAAAATCTAGAATATTCACTGTCATTATTTACTGGCCTGGTTTAGGTGATGGACAATAGAGTAAAGCCTGCATCATAACACGTCACTTTTACCATCTGTCATGTGTGTGCAGGCCTATATGGTTGACTGTTGACAGACTGGTTGTGAATGACGTACTAAACCTGAAATAGGTTCAGCAAAGGTGGAATAGCTTGCTTCTATTATAATGATAGCATACTGACTCTGCTCTCCCTGTGGACTTTGTCCTCTGCTCTCTCCTAGGGGTCTATCCACTATCCATTGTCTTAAGGAAAAGGAGAGACATCATGTCCAGGTTGAAATATGGACCTGATGACAATAAGGGACAGATCATTAGATCCCCAGTGATAAGTGCCTCTCTACTGCTTCAGGCTACTGCTTCAGGGTCTAGTCGTGTAAGTAGCTGTGCAACAAGCCTCCATATCTCTCTGCCTACACTCTTAGAAAAAAAAGGTGCTATCTAGAACCTAAAAAAAGGTTATTCAGCTGTCCCCATAGGAGAACCCTTTGAAGAACCCTTTTTGGTTCCAGGTAGAACCCTTTTGAGCTCCATGTAGATCCCTTTACACAGAGGCTTCTACATGGAACCCACAATAGTTATACCTGGAACCAAAAAGATTTCTCCTATGGGGACAGCCGAACAACCCTTTTGAAACCCTTTTTTCTAAGAGTGTACTCAAGTAGGTCTCTGAACTTTACCTGCGTGCACTGCACACCATTTGCAATGTGTAGTCTGCCAAGTTCATCTACATTCATGTTTTCCTTTCAGCGAAGGTTATTGCTCATATGGGTGTGAATGTGGGATTGGGAGTGGCTGTTCTGGAGTGAATTAGAGACACTGCACAATCTTTCAGAGGCGAGCCAGACAAAGCTGGAATTCACTGTAAGGAGGAATGATTCCACCTTTCTCTGTGATTTAGCTCGGGCAACGAGATGAAATGCATATCTTACATCATGCACGTCGGCTGCAATGGAGATAATATTTTTGAGAACACACCTTGAACTCTCCTGATCTACTGTTGATATCGTTATGCTAGAAACCTGCAGATTTATGATATGTCTCTACACAGCTAACACTTAGTTAATCTCAATTGACACATTCATAAAGCTATTTTACACCAAGATGCAGCCCTTTATCAATGTCGACATACGACACTTAGTATTCAGAAAGGGTCTTCAAAATCAATATATCATCTCTTTACTCTCCTGAGCAAAAGTACATAAACATGTCTAAAGTATTTAGCGGAAAGTCTATTATGTGGAACACAGGCCTCATTAGTGTGTGTGTGTGTGTGTGTGTCTGTGTCTACATATGCGAGCCCTGTGGGAATTCTATGAAAATGGCACCTTAAAATACAGCACGTTGTCCATTCTAGCTAGCAGAATTCAACTTAAAAAAAGATGGGGGCACCCTTCCACGTTACCAACAGAAACAGATGGAGCCCCGACAGGGAGAAATGCACTTGGCTACTGTGAAACGACACGAATGTTCCCAACCATCTGTAGCAGATGTCCAACATGGAGGATGGAGCGCAGAGGTGTGTATACCTGGAAATGCCAGATGGGCATTTGGGTCTGGCCCTGTCTATCTGTTCTAGGATGAACCAGGAGGACAGGACTAATGTTCACTACGGCGCTGCAGGGTTGTAACATCCCATTCATTTCAGATGAGAGTGCAGGTCACTGATGCATGCCTTATCAGTCTGATACCAGACCTCACAATGCATTGGAACAGGTAGACTCCAGCTGTTTTTGACACACTTGTTCCCTGAACCATTTATAATCCTGTATGTGCTTTTTGGGTATTGGATTTAGCATGTAACTGTAGCATTGCCCCCGGAATATAGCATTACAGTCTACCAGTAAAGTGTAAACCCACTGCCCTGTAGGGTGCCTGGTGTTGACTAGGAAGTAGGTTTGCTTCCTGTTGCCTGTGTTTATTTCCACCAAGGTCATTGCTCATAGGTGAGAGAGAACATATGTGGGGGAGTGAGTGGGCGGAGACCAAGGGATGTCATTCATCACATGCTCATCCAAACACTCTTCTCCATGGTTACACCAGGAACAAAGCAAACTGCATGTTGATATCCTAATCATCTCTCCAGTTTACCTACTTGGTTCAGCAGGGGGTATTTGGTTCAGCAGGGGGTATTTGGTTCAGCAGGGGGTATTTGGTTCAACATGGGGTATTTGGTTCAGCAGGGGATACTTGGTTCAGCAGGGGGTATTTGGTTCATCAGGGGGTATTTGGTTCAGCAGGGGGTATTTGGTTCAGCAGGGGGTATTTGGTTCAACAGGGGGTATTTGGTTCAGCAGGGGATACTTGGTTCAGCAGGGGGTATTTGGTTCATCAGGGGGTATTTGGTTCAGCAGGGGATACTTGGTTCAGCAGGGGGTATTTGGTTCAGCAGGGGGTATTTTGTTCAGCAGGGGGTACTTGGTTCAGCAGGGGATACTTGGTTCAGCAGGGGGTATTTGGTTCAGCAGGGGGTATTTGGTTCAGCAGGGGGTACTTGGTTCAGCAGGGGATACTTGGTTCAGCAGGGGATATTTGGTTCAGCAGGGGGTATTTGGTTCAGCAGGGGGTATTTGGTTCATCAGGGGGTATTTGGTTCAGCAGGGGGTATTTGGTTCAGCAGGGGGTATTTTGTTCAGCAGGGGGTACTTGGTTCAGCAGGGGATACTTGGTTCAGCAGGGGGTATTTGGTTCAGCAGGGGATACTTGGTTCAGCAGGGGGTATTTGGTTCAGCAGGGGGTATTTTGTTCAGCAGGGGGTATTTGGTTCAGCAGGGGGTATTTTGTTCAGCAGGGGGTATTTGGTTCAGCAGGGGGTATTTTGTTCAGCAGGGGGTATTTGGTTCAGCAGGGGATACTTGGTTCAGCAGGGGGTACTTGGTTCAGCAGGGGATACTTGGTTCAGCAGGGGGCACTTACTGTAGTTCTTATACAGTCATTGATTCAGTAATTGATTGAGTAATTTGCCTTAGTGTTCCACTGACGTCTTTGGCCGTTTAATCAATATTCTGAGGCTTTAAGCATCTCTCTACTTAGAACTTTTTACTGTGGGCTTGGATAGACAGGTCAGGGCCTTGATTAATATACCATAAGGAGAGACTAATATGGTAAAGCAGCAGTGTGTATCAGTCATTGTGCCGTTGTACCTGCCATGAAGCTGAGCAATGGAACTAATCGGCCCTTTTATAGCTACAATCTGTTGTTGATGTAACGAAAGGGGTTTGGTAGTGGATTGATGCTAATGGACCAAGAAGACATGTTCCCATTGGCTTCATCAGTATCTTCTAATAGCAGCCATAGCAACTTGTTTGTAGCTGTTTACTCCCAGTCACTGGCTAATGCAGCCTTAGATGCTAGTTCAAATACATGAGTAATGGCTCTGCTCCCACGCAATTTAACCAGTGAATTTGTGGGGGTGTTTTGTACTAATACTCAATGCAGGTCTACACTCTTAGAAAAAAAGTGCTATCTAGAACCTAAAAGGGTTCTTCAGCTGTCCCCATAGGAGAACCCTTTGAAGAACCCTTTTTGGTTCCAAGCAGAACCGTTTTGGGTTCCATGTAAAACCCTTTCCACAGAGGTAGTTATACTTGGAACCAAAAAGGGTTCTCCTATGGGGACAGCCGAAGAACCCTTTTGGAACCCTTTTTCTAAGAGGGTATAGGGCCTAGCCATTAGGAAGCAGACGTACTTTATATGCACGTGCACATACACACACACCCCCACGCACCCTCACATACACACACACCCCCCCACACCCCCCCCCACACACACACACACACACACACACACACACACACACACACACACACACACACACACACACACACACACACACACACACACACACACACACACACACACACACACACACACAAAGGCAGACATTTCATCATGTCTTTTCATCAGACTCCTGAAGCTTATTAGGAATCAGTCCACATAAAACAGGAATCAGTCCACATAAAACATGAATCAGTCCACATAAAACAGGAATCAGTCCACATAGAACAGGAATCAGTCCACATAGAACAGAAATCAGTCCACATAGAACATCAATCAGTCCACATAAAACAGGAATCAGTCCACATAAAACATGAATCAGTCCACATAAAACAGGAATCAGTCCACATAGAACAGGAATCAGTCCAGTCCACATAGAACAGGAATCAGACCACATAAAACAGGAATCAGTCCACATTAAACAGGAATCAGTCCACATAAAACAGGAATCAGTCCACATAAAACAGGAATCAGTCCACATAAAACAGGAATCAGTCCACATAAAACAGGAATCAGTTCACATAAAACATGAATCAGTCCACATAAAACAGGAATCAGTCCACATAAAACAGGAATCAGTCCACATAAAACATGAATCAGTCCACATATAACAGGAATCAGTCCACATAAAACAAGAATCAGTCCACATAAAACAGGAATCAGTCCACATAAAACAAGAATCAGTCCACATAAAACAGGAATCAGTCCACATAAACAGGAATCAGTCCACATAAAACAGGAATCAGTTCACATAAAACAGGAATCAGTCCACATAAAACAGGAATCAGTCCACATAAACAGGAATCAGTCCACATAAAACAGGAATCAGTCCACATAAAACAGGAATCAGTCCACATAAAACAGGAATCAGTCCACATAAAGAGGAATCAGTCCACATAAAACAGGAATCAGTCCACATAAAACAGGAATCAGTCCACATAAAACAGGAATCAGTCCACATAAAACAGAAAATACATGATAGAGTACAGAACAGTTCTGGACAAGAACAACATAAGATATTATTACATCCAAATGAAAAGTAATGTATTGTCGAGGCACCAAATCCAGAGTGATCTGGGCATACTGGATGAGGACATGCAAAAGACTATTCTCATATCATGTGACAGACCTGGAAATGCCAGATTACTTCAAGAGTTTGGGACTATAAGGTTTTATCTGCATTTTAGTCAACATGTACTTATTGAAACAGCCTTGTTCTGTTCAACGTTCTCTACCTATACAGTAGTCTAAATACCCCAATTTATGTTATTCAATTAAAAATAATACAAGATAAAAATCACTGACACCATTCAAACCAATGAGGGTTTGTATAGTCCCAAGGTCTCGACTTGTAAACGCTGTCTAATACAGGAAATAAAATGTGCACTTCAACTAGGCCTACTTGTCTTCCTGCTGGAGTCCATTTCTTCCCAGACAATCATACAACTGCTCAATTCACCCACTGTAATAGAAACATCAAATTGGTGCCAATTACCACTTTCTTTCCTCGCCAAGTTTTATTGTGTTTCATCACAGTGAACATCAGCCCAATATAATTACAAATGGCAGACAGTCCATTGCTCACACAGAGTCAGTGTTCCACTGTCATAAACACAGCAGACAAGAGGCGTTGGGGAAATAGCTTTATGAGTTGGCGTTGGGTCCCTTCTTCTTGCCAAATGTTGGCACCACATTCACAAAGTACCTGTTATATTGGATCCTCCTTTAAGCCAGTCTTCTTATTCTTCTTCTCCTGCTTGTCCACCTTGGAGGTCTGTCCCCTGACCTTCCCCACTCTGGCCAAGGAGCCATTGACTTTGCCTCCCAACAGTCGGTTGTAACCTCACATCATCGTCCTGCAGGGGTACCCCGCACAGCAAAACTATCTGGTCATCACAGGACAGTCCCTCCAATGCCTCAATATGAGCCTTGATGTGGGCGACAGTCTCAAGCCGAGACACCTCAAAGGTGTGGAGAGTCTGAGCACGCACAAATAGCTGCATGGTCAACCAAAGTCTCACAGTTGCAGTGTAACAAGCGTGTGTTTTTTCTGTAGAATGAAAACAGGAAGTGGCAAGAACACAAAATATCTAATTCAATCAACTCAGCTATTCAGCATTCATGATTAGAGCTAAACACACAACAATGTTCTCTCGGGGGCCGGGCTATTGCTTATTTCCATAAATATACAGACAGGTTTCTCCTTTGCCTGAACATAACCTAATTAATTAGATCAAGCCAAGCAGGCGTTGGTGTGTTGTTGTGGTTCATGCGGTAAACATGCACATAACAGATGGTTAGATTGAATTAAGATCTGTTGCAGGCAAGAACATCAAGGGAACATTGTGAATTAGCGGTCTATCGTTTACCACGTAACCCTCCTCCTGTCTTCCTCCCTCCCTCTATCAACCAGTCCCTATACGTGTGTGGGGTCCACATGTACTGCTTAACATTGCCTCAGGGGTCCACGTCTAACATCAAACCCAACTCTGGTGTGCCTGCCTGGTGCCCAAATCAACTTAGTTAGATATCATTAGGCACATAGTCCCATTTTATGGTGTTGCAGGACATTTGCTTTGCTAGCAGTTGGGGGAACCATCACCATTTAGACACAAACTCTGGATTATAATTGAATAACTCACCCTTTTCCCTCTAAATCAGACCGGATAGGTGAAAGCAATGGGTTGCAAACTCTACCCAGCCACTATCCAGGCCCTCTGAGATCAGCGAGGAGGGAAATTCAAGGTCAGAGGAAAGGAAGAGAGGGAGCAAGTTATCCAATTGGAATGTAGCCATAACGTCCGTCCGTCGAGCTGAGCTGAGATATTGATTAGATCCCAACATTGCTCCTGATTTAGCCCGGCCGGCACAGCTGTAGCACCCATGTTAGACTACTGACAGGCCATTCATCTGACTGTGCGAGCATCAACGACCGCTGGTAGATCAGGCAAATTAATAATATTCCATTAATAATTGTCTATTCTCTCCCTTCTCCGTGTTTCATCCTCCATTTATCCTCCAGGGCTAGTAGGACAAAGTATCTGAGAGCGAGCCCAGAAATAAAACAGTGGTTAAGAGTTCTGACAGACACAGGCGGTTTGTTTGTCTCTTTGGCTGTCAGGTGCTACTGAGGGTAACCTAATAAACTATAGTCAAAGTCATGGGAACCAGTCCAAGTCGTCAGGTCCCGACATATTGTATTGGTGTGTTCAAGACAACTGGGAACTCTGAAAAATACGAGGTCATATCATGACGTCAGTGATCTTCAGGTTGGAAAGTTGGAGCTCTAGAAAGAGGCCAGAGTTCCTGACTTGGAATTCCAAGTTAGATGACCATTCAAACTATTTTTCCCAGTCGGAGCTCATTTTTTTCAGTTCCCAGTTGTCTTGAACGCACTGAAGTCTGAGATTTCCGAGTTCCCAGTTGTTTTGAACGTGGGTTCTTGGACAACTTGGGTTCTGGTAATGATGGCAATTAACGTTTGAACATTGAGGATTTTACACATTACTTTGAATGTGTAAATGTGTGAATGTGTGAATGTGTGTGTATATGCATGACAGAGAGAGATGGGGAGAGAGAAAGAGAGGGAGAGAGAGAGAGAGAATGAGAGAGATGTCAATCATTCCCAGGACTCTCAAGCATTCCCTAAATGTAATCTGTGGTCTGAAGACATTCTCCTCTCTCGATCACTACACCATCAGCACACCTGACTGCACTGGCTTCTAGAAGGCTCTGTAAATGCTAGTAGAGCTATTTTCGTCACTTTTTAGTTCCATCCCAAATCTACTCACTTGGGGCTTCATCATTTTTTGGAGCTTGCATGCGACAGTTTTCACCCCAAAGTTTGTATTTATAAAAACTGAACTTGACAATGTTCTTATCCTCCCGCAAACTTTAGACCATGCATACACACCGTTTCTATTGGTTAAACTCTTGCAATGCAAGATGGCAAAAGTATTCTAGTAGTAGTAGTAGACTCACAAATCGGGAATAAATATATGATGTCACTCTTATTCATAACAACATGTCACGTTTGTTGTATGAAGGAGCGGACCAAGGCGCAGCGTGTGTATCGTTCCACATTTTATTATAACTGTGAAACTATGCAAGACATACAAAATAAACTAATAAACAAAACAACAAACCGTGAGGAAGAGGTGCAACATACACTAACTCAAAATAATCTCCCACAAAACCTAGTGGGAAAAACAACAACTTAAATATGATCTCCAATTAGAAACAACGATGACCAGCTGCCTCTAATTGGAGATCATCCCAAAAAACAATAACATAGAAATACAGAAACTAGAACCCCACATAGAAATACATAAACTAGACAAAACCCCCAACATAGAAAAAAGAAACTAGAACCAACATAGATATAAATAAACTAGATAAAACCCTCTGTCACGCCGTGACCTACTACTCTACCATAGAAAATAAAAGCTTTCTATGGTCAGGACGTGACAGTACCCCCCCCCCCCCCCAAAGGTGCGGACTCTGAACACACAACCTTAAACAACAACAAAAACAGGGAGGGTTAGGGTGGGTGTCTAATGTCGGTGGCGGCTCTGGTGCAGGACGAAGAACCTTCACATCCCGCGGATTCTCCTGCATCGGAGGCGGTTCTGGTGCGGGACAAAAAACCCTCACATCCTGCTTATCTGCCAGCATAGGAGGCGGCTCCAGTTCGGGGCGTAGCCCCCGCTCCGCCAGCTGATCCCTCCGCTTTCGTGTCACCGGACCGTGGATCATCGCCGGAGGCTCCGGACGGCGGGACCGCCGCCGGAGGCTCCGGACTGGGGGACCGCCGCCGGAAGCGCCGGACTGGGGGACCGCTGCCGGAAGCGCCGGACTGGGGGACCGTTGCTGAAAGCTCCAGACTGGGGGACCGTCGCCGGAAGCTCCAGACTGGGGGACTGTCGCCGGAAGCTCCAGACTGGGGGACCGTCGCCGGAAGCTCCGGACTGGGGGAACTGTCGCCGGAAGCTCCGGACTGGGGGAACTGTCGCCGGAAGCTCCGGACTGGGGGAACTGTCGCCGGAAGCTCCGGACTGGGAATGCGCACTGGAGGCCTGATGCGTGGGGCTGGCACAGGTGGCGCCAGACTGGTAACACGCACCTCAGGCCGAGTGCGGGGAG
Organism: Salmo trutta; assembly: GCF_901001165.1. Classification (NCBI taxonomy): domain Eukaryota; kingdom Metazoa; phylum Chordata; class Actinopteri; order Salmoniformes; family Salmonidae; genus Salmo; species Salmo trutta. Next base: position 5,931,277 of record NC_042995.1, on the reverse strand, counting down.
CAGGAACAGGACACACCGGACTGGAGAGACTCACTGGAGGCCTAGTGCGTGGAGCAGGAACAGGACACACCGGACTGGAGAGACTAACTGGAGGCCTAGTGCGTGGAGCCTGGACAGGTGTTACCAGACTGGTGACACGCACTTCAGGGCGAGTGCGAGGAGCAGGCACAGGATGCACTGGACTGAGGACACTCACTTCAGGGAGAGTGCGAGGATAAGGCACAGGACGTACTGGGCTGTGGAGGCGCACTGGAGATCTGGAGCGTAGAGCTGGCACAACCCGTCCTGGCTGATGCTCACTTTAGCCCGGCACGTGCGGGGCGCTGGCACAGAACGCACTGGGATGTGGAGACGCACTGGAGATACGGTGCACATCACTGCATAATACGGTGCCTGTCTGGTCACGCGCTCCCTAAAGCGAGTGCGTGGAGGAGACACAGGACGTACCAGACTGGGGGAACTGTCGCCAGATGCGTGAAACTGGTGCATATGACACTGGACTGGTGTCACGCTCCTCAGCACGCCTGCTCACGCCTGCTCTCTCAATGCCAACAACTCTCTCCGGAATCTTGCGTCGAGTTCCTCACTCGTCTCCCTGACTGGCTCTGGTTCACCCCTCGGCTCTCCACGGTAAGCACGAGGAGTTGGCTCAGGTCCCAAACCTGACTCCACCAAACTCCCCGTGTGCCCCCCCAATTTTTTGTTGTTGTTGAGCTGCCTCTCGGGCTTCCGTCGTTGCCGTGCTAGTTCCTCGTATTGTCGTCGTTCCTCTCTCGCTGTCTCCGCCTGCTTCCATGGCAGGGTCTTGTCCCCTGCCATTACCTCCTCCCAGGTCCAGGATGTCCTCCATTCTCTTCTTTCCCGGGCCCAGGATCCCTGCTCCTCCTGGGTACGCTGCTTGGTCCTTTGGTGGTGGGAGATTCTGTCACGTTTGTTGTATGAAGGAGCGGTCCAAGGCGCAGCGTGTGTATCGTTCCACATTTTATTATAACTGTGAAACTATGCAAGACATACAACATAAACTAATAAACAAAACAACAAACCGTGACAAAGAGGTGCAACATACACTAACTCAAAATAATCTCCCACAAAACCTAGTGGGAAAAACAACAACTTAAATATGATCTCCAATTAGAGACAACGATGACTAGCTGCCTCTAATTGGAGATCATCCCCCCCAAAAAACATAGAAATACAGAAACTAGAACCCAACATAGAAATACATAAACTAGACAAAAACCCCAACATAGAAAAAAGAAACTAGAACCAACATAGACATAAATAAACTAGACAAAACCCTCTGTCACGCCCTGACCTACTCTACCATAGAAAATAAAAGCTTTCTATGGTCAGGACGTGACAGCCTAGCTAAATATAATATCAATATGCAATCATTTGCCATAGTGAGAAAAGTGAAAATCGATTTATCTTTGCATTGTAAAATAAATAGAAATAGACATATATTTCCTATTATTTATTGCAGAATAAATGTCTCACCTTTTCTGATTGATGGTAGCCTATAGGCCTACAACATGTTGGGACAGACTACCATTCTTCATCTCTCATTTAATCGGACCCACATCACAGTAGTAAAAAGATAAGCTATTTCAAGAATTCCTATTTTGCTCTATCGGACCCGATCCGAAGCGCAGCTTAACGGTTGAACAGACGGTTCCCCTTTTCCATTGACGTTTTTATGCTACGTCGAAATACTGTAATGCGACATTTGTAGCGTATACAATATTTTATTTATATGCTGAAGAAAACTATAAACACAACATGCAACAATTTTAACGATTTTACTACGTTACAGTTCATATAAGGAAATCAGTCAATCGAAATAAATTAATTAGGCCCTAATATGGATTTCACATGACTGGTCGGGGGCGGAGCCATGTGTGGGCCTGGGAGGGCCACTGGGGAGCCAGGCCCAGCCAATCAGAATGAGTTTTTCCCCACAAAAGGGCTTTATTACAGACAGAAATACTCCTCTGTTTCATCAGCTGTCCGGTTGGCAGGTCTCAGATGATACCGCAGATGAAGAAGTCGGATATGGAGGTCCTGGGCTGGCGTGGTCTGCGGTTCCGAGGCCGATTGGACGTACTGCCAAATTCTTTAAAACAACGTTGGAGGCAGCTTATGGTAGACAAATTAATATTAAATTCTCTGGCAACAGCTCTGGTGGACATTCCTGCAGTCAGCATGCCAATTGCACGCTCCCTCAAAACTTGAGACATCTGTGGCATTGTGTTGTGTGACAAAATTGCACATTTAAGAGTGGCCTTTTATTGCCCCCAGCACAAGGTACACCTGTGTAATGATCATGCTGTTTAATCAGCTTCTTGAAATGCTACACCTGTCAGGTGGATGGATTATCTTGGCAAAGGAGAAATGCTCACTAACAGGGATGTAAACAAATTTGTGCATTTGAGAGAAATAAGCTTTTTGTGCAAATGGAACATTTCTGGGATCTTTTATTTCAGATCATGAAACATGGGACCGACACTTTACATGTTTCGTTTATATTTTTATTCAGTATATAAACATAATACATAGTGTATCATAACCATTGCAGAATAAATTCCTCATCTTTTCTGGCCAAATTGAGTTTATATGCACTTAGTACTGTAGCCATACACCAAATTACCATATGCATTTAGTTGGGACTATTAGTTAGGCTATTATAATTTCACAATTTTGCTCTATGCATCCAACAGAGTGAGCGGTTTATAACATACAGTAGAATTTAACAGATGAACAGTTGATATTTTGCATTGAAGTGTGTACACTACCACTCTTAAGTAGACCCACTGTAGTTTTTTTCCCCAAGTACACAATATTTCAGAATTCGCGGGCAGTGCAGCATATTTAGGTTTGGGAAAAAGTGAATGCCATTATTGCTTTCAAACGATCTGTTTACAGGTCCATAACAATTTGAAATTGTTGTATTTCAGAAATGGTCAGATACAACAAATGTCACTGCAAAAGAAAAAACTGCCAACACTTCCAAAGACATGTGATTAAGATCGCCATTGATATTTCCTTTAGATACTGTCTTGGCCTAATTCCAATACTGTACATCCAAACTATACAGCAAATAGGGCGTCATTGCCGCCATAAAAAATGGTGAGTGAATGGATGGCCGTTTTTCAGGCAGCCTTATATTGCGCGTGTACAGTTCTACGACAGGTCTGATTTATATTAGGAAACATGCGCGTGCACCAATTTTATGAATCTTAATATTTGTGTGTGCAGTATTCATAAATAGCTCACTCAGATATTTAGTGTTCAATTTAAACCATAGTTATAAATGAGGCCCCAGGGCATTGTCTGGCATGCTCATACCACCCGCTGTTGCTAGGGAGGGGAGGGGAAGATTGCTATGTTCCAAACACACGCCAGACAGATGGGGGAATGCTTATCGACCTGCGCAACATGATGACGGGGGTGGGGACAGCCAAACACACTTTTTCCTAGCGTGCTCTTTCTCTCGACATACCAAGCAGGGTGCTGCTTACTAACCAGTAATGACGTTGCAACAAACAGTACATAGAAGGTAAGGAATGTAAATTAGCTTCCATACAGCACTAGATAAGCATTTCTGAGAAACTTTAAAACTGTAAGCTGGGTCAGAAAACTGGACACATCCACTGTTTTACGAGTTCGCCTTCTCGCCATCTGACGAAGGGATAGTAGCTGATGGAGTTTGGTATGAGGGTTTTGGATGACCAGCGGCCGAGGTGCTTGATGATGGCTGTGGGGAGGTTATGAGCTGCAATGGTGGCAGCTCCGATCCAGAAGGAGTAGGAGGTCAACAGCAACGGACGGTGCAGCGTCAAGGCTCAGTGTGGGGAAGGCAATGGCCGTGGGGTGGAGATGAGTCCCGGCTGCAGGAAAGAAAGTGAGAGAAGGGGCCTAATCCTGGCTCTGCATGGACGTAGGTGGGTGTGAAGTGGAAATGGGAGCTTGGGCCAGCTGCTAGAGAAAAGGTGCATGCAGGACTCTCGGCCTAGGCTCTGTCCAATCTTGACATTGAGAAAGCCATGCAATGGCTGTGGGGATGGCGTGGGAGCAGTGATGTAATCAAGTCACTAGACCGCAAGCCCATGTCCCTTGGTAGCGCTAAAGCTGTGGTCTAATAATTTAAGATACAATTAAAGGCTAGCTTGGTAATGCAATAGCTAGTGAACATTTGCTGTTAAATTATGCAAGAGAGAGACTTTGACAACAAGTCGATACTAGTCCAAGTCACCACTTTTCGGGTTCGAGTTCAGTCACTGTGTGGAAACACTGCGTGGGAGCATGGCCCCAACTGCTAGAGAGAAGACGGGTGAAGCGCGTCTGAGGAAGGCTGTGTGATGGCTGCTTGGTGGAGCTGGAGGCTCTGTCCGTCTCAGTGTAGTGAGACGAGACACCGGAGGTGTGGAGTGCAGGGAGGAATTTCAGGAGGTGCAGGGTTTGGTCCAGGAAAGGTGGCAGAGCTCCAGTAGGGCACCAAGATGGACTGGCCAAGTTGCACTTTGGTGAAGGAACCGAGTCATCCACTCGACCTGGTTGAAGTTTTGGTTGCAGACATGCACTAGAGTGGAGCACATCGAATGTCAGATGCTGCGTTTAGCAAATGAGGACCTGAAAAGAGTGGAAGGGGCAAGAAGTTAGATAAAGGAAGCACCAACCCCCAGTCCTGGACCAAGGTTGTGCTGAACCCCCTTCATGGTAGGGTCAACCCCCAGTTGTTGACTGGGGTTGTGCCAGACCACCCAGCACAGGGAAAGGCCTTGGACATGGACCAAGGTTGTGCTGGACTGGCCAGTGCAGGGAGGGGCTCTAGTCATGGACCAAGGTTGTGCTGGACTGGCAAGTGCAAGGAAAGGCCCTGGTCCTGGACCAAGGTTGTGCTGGACTGGCCAGCGCAAGGAAAGGCCCTGGTCCTGGACCAAGGTTGTGCTGGACTGGCCAGTGTAGGGAAAGGTAGATGTGGAGAGGGAGGTATGGTAGTTCTTTTGGTAGTTGATCCAGGAGCCGGTGAATATCCGCAGTCTTTTGTGAGGTTATCCTCTGGGGCTAACTCTGTCTTCATCTTTAGCATCATCTTGCGCTGAGGTTGTCTTCGTAACTGTGGGTTCATGTCCCCCAGTTTGGTGCATCTTTCAATGGATTAACATGGTGGAATGAGTTTTAAGACTTTCACAAAGGTTTAAAAAGTTAGTTGGTTGCCCCCAAAATGATCCAGGCAGACAAAGGGTACAGGTCATGGCTGCCAGAATTGCTCATCTGGAGGAGCAGGGAACTGCCAGAAGGCAAGAGGGGCTGCAGGGAAGGAGCAGTGTGGTGGGTTGCCGTGGAGGTAGGTCAGGGAGGGGCGCCGTAAGGAGACAGGGGGTGTACTGTGTAGGCACACCATGGCGGGGGGCTGTGGAGAACGCATTTTAAACATTACTTTAATTTTAGGTGGGAGCAGTCTGAGGATGGCTGGAGATCTGCCCCAAGCAGGTGTGGGGGCCGAGGCAAGGGCCACAGCAAGGGTCACCTGTCCAGCGGACAGGGACCTGATTGTTTCTGGGACAGCTGTGTCAAAACATTCCTCCCAAGGCAAAACAGTCCATGTCTTACAGTTGTTGCCCGAGGGCCTTGTAGAACAGAGTATTTGTTAGGCAGATGTACAAAGGAATGATGATGGATTACGTTTAGATACTATGAGGGGGATTGATTAAGCAAGGGGATTCAGGTGACTGAGGTGGACTTGTGGCTAATGAAGATTGGATGCAGGTGTGCAAATTGGCATGGTCACAGCTCTATGTCCATATATGGAGTTCTTTGCTAATAGGCAGCGTTCCAATATGGGTGTCGGTGCCCATGTATGAAGTTCCTGCTCAAAACCACATTCCAATATGAAAGTATGTGCCCATACATGGAATTCCTGCTCTAAAGCTGCATTTCAATATGGAAGACAATGCCCATATATGGAAGTTCCTGTTGTGGATTAGCTGTGTCGTCCTCCAGAAACTGCGTTATAACCTACACATGGTGCTACTATATAGCACCCTGCTTATCCACACACTATAGACCTATCATTCTTAAACTACTTGGCTCTGAGATCAAGGGGGAAAAGTGGAAAAGACAGAGAAAGCTGAGGAGACAAATTGAAGCAGCTATTAGGACAGCTCATAACACTCTAGCTATTCTAATTGTCTGATCTAATGGGTATGCAGACAGAAGATCCTTTATTAAGTTCTGATTGTGTCATTGGAAAAGCTATTTTGGAAAATGACCTCAGAAAATTACCTTTAGGTTTGGAGATGGACAAATGGTATAATTTCCCATTGGGCTATCATCATAGACAATAGTTGCAATTTCAAGAAATGTCACAATTACCATAAGGACAAGAATTTAAGTATGCAATTCCACTTCTTTCATATGCAGAAAAATGGATTGATTGCCCTTAAAGTTCTTATTTGAATCTTATAAGTAATATAAGTTAATAAGCTACTCTGCATTGAGTCATAGACAGTGTGTGTAAATCTAGCTAAAATCCCACATTATGCAGATAAGTCAAATGTAAACCAAATATTGATAAAATGCCCCAAATGATTAATACAAACGTCTATATTGCTTTGGCCAGAGTCGTTTACGCCAATTCACTGAACTACAATGAATCTTCTTGATGTAGGCTTATCGCTCATTTCATCTGTTGATATTATTCGGCATGTTATACTTTCCCTTTGGAAGCACCAGACACCAGGCCACTGAGTTTGGCATGATAAACTAATGAGCCATAGGGCACTGGTCAAAAGTAGTGCACTACAGAGGCTTCGTACTGCGCACGCACTCCAATTCCACATCTATGACTCCATCCGTCTTTTCTAGGTAACGTTATTCTCATTCAGGGAAACACAGAGTCTGCAGTCGAATCTCTCACGTAAAAATCCAACTGAGATTTACACCGGCTCAGATATACATAGAATATCAAAGATGGGACGGAGCAATCATGTTGGTAAAATGTCACATCGTTGATCAATAAATAATTGTCCCTCAACATACAGGATTTGCTGTGAATGTTTTGTGTATTCTCTAGTGCGTTTAGTGATAATAGTAAACAAGATATACATAACTCAGTTTGACGTTTCTGTACTGTTGGGCTACAACTAATAGGTTATACAAATGATAGTGAGAATCCTCTCAAGATTCATAGTTAAGCAATAAGGGGGTGTGGTATATGGCCAATATACCACGGCTAAGGGCTGTTCTTATGCATGACGCAATGCGGATATACCATGGCTGTCAGCCACTTAGAATTCAGGACTCGAACCACCCAGTTTATAATATAACTTAGATCACATCAGTGAATGTTGGTGAAATGGCACATCATTGATCAATAAATAATGGTGCCTCAACATACGTCCTGTACACTAGTGAATTTAATTATACTATTAGGATTATACCAGATATACATTTGACCTTTATATACTGTCGGGGTAAAACCAATAAATAACATTTGTTGGGTGAGATTTGGTCCAGATTTGGATCGCATCAGTGAGAGGATTAACCTGTTTTGGGTTTGAGTCATTCTTTGTTCCATGTCTTGCTCCTATAATAAATGGGGGAAAAAATGTATTCCATGTTCAGCATGTGCTGTATAATTCATAATGATGTATGTTCTGTGGGAATAAATAGGACATCTCGTTATAAAGCCATACTTCAGATTATAGTTTAGCCTCTGCAGGTCAGATAGGGTCAGAGTAGTGAGATTTCCTTTTGAGGCATTCCACCACATCTCATTTTTATAACCACACCCGTTTCCTAGAATACCTTCACAGCCTCCAAAATGGCACCCTATCCCCTATATAGTGACCTATGGCTCTGGTCAAAAGTAGTGCACTATATAGGGTATAGGGTGCCATTTTGGGGTACAGGTCTTATGAATAATAACACGATTTCTCTGAAATGGGAGAAGGCAAAGTAGCAGCGCAAACTGCAGTTGCAGAGATGAATATAATACAAGCGTAAGAGCTCAATCAGGCACAGAAGAGAGAGGGACAGAGATGAGAGACCGATAGAAACCACACACCACAATAAAGTGCACTCAACCATGTCCTCGGAAAGAGAGAAAGAAGATTATGACTGAATTCATGATGAGGTTGTCCAAAAAGGAGGTGTAGGAATTCTCTTCCACATGCAAAATAAAAAGTGAAGGTATTCAGAAACGACTACCTTTCTGTTTCTGACAGAAACAAAACAGGATTACTAGTAGTTAGAGCCCTTTTTATTTCAGATATAAAAATTACAATGCTTGATTCACAACCATTTTGCTAAGAATAATTAGAAACAGCGACGAGCGCAACAAGATCAAGACATATCCCGGGGCTACACGACAGACAAACAGTTTTCATGGTCAACGTTTCTCTGTTTCAACACAAGTCTCAATAAAACAATAGAATGTCTCCTTTTCTCACTTTCCTTTCATTAGTTTCTCTCTCCTAAACATAAACTACATCCCATACCATTAAAGGGACAAACATACAAACCAATAGAGACAAAACAATACAGAACACATACACTATTGAGGAAGTATAGACTACTTCGAACTGTTGGTCATCATAGACTTTCGGACGCAACATGAGCATCGATCACAGTCTCTAGAAGGGTGTTTGACAGTTTGGGAACTAAATCCGATATGAGTATTTAAAGATTTATGTCCTGAAAGTGGCATCACATTGATTGCCAAAATGAGTAATGTTAAATGATTTATCACACCCTTGACAACAACAACTAAAATATTTAACATGACATATTAAAGCTAGAATCTTCAGTTAAAACAATAAAGTGGTACCCCTCCTCTGTTTAATAAAAAGCCTGGAGAAATGTAACCACTGTCAAATTCATAGACATAGCTATGGACATAATCAAACAAATGACAGTTTTAACCATGTTTTAAAGCTATACAGTATTTGTTTACATTTACCTTGTTTGCAAACATTGAAGCAAAAAAAGCACATATCTGGGGTTCTGATGGGGTACGACAGTTGAACTAAGCTCATGAGGCATTTATACGTTATATTCTTTAAGAATCAATGGGTATGTGTCATTCATTTGTAAGTCAGAAAATGGATCTAACAACTCCCACTGGGCAAAAATGGATTGAATCAACGTTGTTTCCACCGTCCTTTGAAATCAAAAATCTATGTGATGATGTTGAATCAATGTGGGAAACTGATTAGATTTGAAAAAAAGTCATCAACGTAAGGGAATGTCGTATTTTTTTCCACCCAACTATTAACCTAAATCCAATGACATGGTGAAATGTTTTGTTGATTTCACATCGAATTGACATAAGTTGACAACTCAACCAAAATTGGATCAAAACTAGATGTTGAAATGACGTCTGTGCCCAGTGGGTAAGGATTCTAGCTTTAAAGGGATTTTGTAGTTCGACGTTTGCTTTCACAGTGCCTTGGTTGAGCTACTGTTTACTGTTTCTAGGCACTTGAAGACACAAGATGAACATTCAGTCCAGTGTAACAGCCAATCATAATGACTAGATCGATAGTACTGTACAGCACTACAACCAATCACAACAACCAAATCAATATGGAGACACTCACAGACTTAAACAATATATTTCTCATTAAATTCTACTGTTGGGAAAACATATGACGATGAGAAATAGAGGTCATGTTTCTTCCCAATAAACAATAAATACTGTAAAATAAAAATTATAACAGTTGACAGAAAAGTAGGTCGGAATTGAATCACAAATCTCAAAAGGTATTGACCCCATGACTTCATAAACAGTCGACACAAAAAGGGGCACGTTGACTGGACTGACGAACCCGAGGCCCACTGCGAGCCGGTCGGGCACGTGCAGACGGGCAGGTGCAGTCCAGTGGCTCGTCCAGAGGCCCGTCTTCACATTCAAAATAGTTACATACACCTTGCAAGTTTGCCACTGTGTGAACTATCGCATGGACATGTAAGAACCCCCTCCGCTGTCACTGCCACCACACATAGCCCACTGCTAGAGCGCAGTGCTGGCTGTGTCAAAGTCCTTGCTGATCTGGGAGGAGCTGGGTAGAGACTTGAGGTACTCCATGTGTCTCCTTGCATCCTCCTGGTTGTGCCTGACGTAGTAGATGACGTAGGCGATCACCATGGCGAACCAGCAGAACATGGTCACGAACATGGCCACGTCGGTGGTCTTGTGGTGGAAGTTACAGAAGTTGATGCCAGAGTCCAGGACCTGAATGACGGGCCGACCGGCGTACTCATCCTGGACAGAGGTGTGGCAGCTCACCTCGTTGACCGTCTCAGGGTCCAGCCTCAGCTCCCTCAGTACCTCCTGGAGGGAACACTCGCAGTGCCAGGGGTTGTTGGAGAGTCTTATACGGGCACTCAGCTTGGTGAAGGCCTCCTTGGGGACGCTGCGGAGCTGGTTGTTGGAGAGGTCCAGGGAGCGGAGTCCCTCGGAGACCCCCAGGAAGGCCCCTGCGTCGATACTCTCGATGTGGTTATGCGACAGGTCCAGCTCCTTGAGGCGGCGGAGGTCCTTGAAGGCCTGGTTGGGGATGTGGCTGATCCGGTTGGACGAGAGCAGGAGGGTGACGGTGTCTTCCGGTAGGTCCGGGGGGATCTGGTCAAGGCTCCGGGAGACGCACTGCACCACCACGCCGTTCCTCTCCGAGCAGTGGCAGCTCTTGGGGCACGGTGTCGCCATGACAACCATGAGGGCCGCCACGAGACACAACGTCCTCACGGGGGAAGTGGAGACACAGAAAGAAGAAGGGAACAGGGCTTGCCAACGTGGCTGAGGAGGCCCCATTAGCTCAGCCGGTAAAATACCTGACTATCCCCGCGGTTCCTGAACAGGTTTCAATGATTATTGATGGTACACAGCAGCTACTCATATACATATCATTTGATCCTGTACCAGCTTAATAACCCTCTGTCTTCATCCCCATATCCATCCATTGGAGTCCAGTGAAGTGACTGTAGAGTTTGACCACACACAGTCCAGAGGAATACAAAAGATGGGTTCCAACTAGACAGAAGAGGAAAGGAGTGGGCATATCATTTCGATCCAGACATACTGTAGCACATGTTTCAGGACAGCCTATCACTCAGTCCTCTGAAGGCAAGGGATCTGAAAAAGAGAGAGAGAGAGAGAGAGAGAGAGAGAGAGAGATTAAAAGAGAGACACAAGCCATGGCTATTTCTTTAATGATCCATTTAGTGGAAAATCGTTTTTGTTGTAACTCTGTGAAATCCTGGGTAGATGAACATAACAAAGCATGTTTGATCTGTAGTAGTGAGACAAGCCAGTGTTTGATCTGTAGTAGTGAGACAAGCCAGTGTTTGAGCTGTAGTAGTGAGACAAGCCAGTGTTTGAGATGTAGTAGTGAAACAAGCCAGTGTTTGAGATGTAGTAGTGAAACAAGCCAGTGTTTGAGATGTAGTAGTGAGACAAGCCAGTGTTTGAGCTGTAGTAGTGAGACAAGCCAGTGTTTGATCTGTAGTAGTGAGGCAAGCCAGTGTTTGAGCTGTAGTAGTGAGACAAGCCAGTGTTTGAGCTGTAGTAGTGAGACAAGCCAGTGTTTGATCTGTAGTAGTGAGGCAAGCCAGTGTTTGATCTGTAGTAGTGAGACAAGCCAGTGTTTGATCTGTAGTAGTGAGGCAAGCCAGTGTTTGATCTGTAGTAGTGAGACAAGCCAGTGTTTGATCTGTAGTAGTGAGACAAGCCAGTGTTTGAGCTGTAGTAGTGAGACAAGCCAGTGTGAGATGTAGTAGTGAGACAAGCCAGTGTTTGATCTGTAGTAGTGAGACAAGCCAGTGTTTGAGCTGTAGTAGTGAGACAAGCCAGTGTTTGATCTGTAGTAGTGAGACAAGCCAGTGTTTGATCTGTAGTAGTGAGACAAGCCAGTGTTTGAGCTGTAGTAGTGAGACAAGCCAGTGTGAGATGTAGTAGTGAGACAAGCCAGTGTGAGATGTAGTAGTGAGACAAGCCAGTTTTTGATCTGTAGTAGTGAGACAAGCCAGTGTTTGAGCTGTAGTAGTGAGACAAGCCAGTGTTTGAGCTGTAGTAGTGATACAAGCCAGTGTTTGAGCTGTAGTAGTGAGACAAGCCAGTGTTTGATCTGTAGTAGTGAGGCAAGCCAGTGTTTGATCTGTAGTAGTGAGACAAGCCAGTGTTTGATCTGTAGTAGTGAGACAAGCCAGTGTGTGAGCTGTAGTAGTGAGACAAGCCAGTGTGAGATGTAGTAGTGAGACAAGCCAGTGTTTGATCTGTAGTAGTGAGACAAGCCAGTGTTTGAGCTGTAGTAGTGAGACAAGCCAGTGTTTGATCTGTAGTAGTGAGACAAGCCAGTGTTTGATCTGTAGTAGTGAGACAAGCCAGTATTTGAGCTGTAGTAGTGAGACAAGCCAGTGTGAGATGTAGTAGTGAGACAAGCCAGTGTGAGATGTAGTAGTGAGACAAGCCAGTGTTTGATCTGTAGTAGTGAGACAAGCCAGTGTTTGAGCTGTAGTAGTGAGACAAGCCAGTGTGAGATGTAGTAGTGAGACAAGCCAGTGTTTGAGATGTAGTAGTGAGACAAGCCAGTGTGAGATGTAGTAGTGAGACAAGCCAGTGTTTGAGCTGTAGTAGTGAGACAAGCCAGTGTGAGATGTAGTAGTGAGACAAGCCAGTGTTTGAGATGTAGTAGTGAGACAAGCCAGTGTGAGATGTAGTAGTGAGACAAGCCAGTGTTTGAGCTGTAGTAGTGAGACAAGCCAGTGTTTGAGCTGTAGTAGTGAGACAAGCCAGTGTTTGAGCTGTAGTAGTGAGACAAGCCAGTGTTTGAGATGTAGTAGTGAGACAAGCCAGTGTTTGAGCTGTAGTAGTGAGACAAGCCAGTGTTTGAGATGTAGTAGTGAAACAAGCCAGTGTTTGAGATGTAGTAGTGAAACAAGCCAGTGTTTGAGATGTAGTAGTGAGACAAGCCAGTGTTTGAGCTGTAGTAGTGAGACAAGCCAGTGTTTGATCTGTAGTAGTGAGGCAAGCCAGTGTTTGAGCTGTAGTAGTGAGACAAGCCAGTGTTTGAGCTGTAGTAGTGAGACAAGCCAGTGTTTGATCTGTAGTAGTGAGGCAAGCCAGTGTTTGATCTGTAGTAGTGAGACAAGCCAGTGTTTGATCTGTAGTAGTGAGGCAAGCCAGTGTTTGATCTGTAGTAGTGAGACAAGCCAGTGTTTGATCTGTAGTAGTGAGACAAGCCAGTGTTTGAGCTGTAGTAGTGAGACAAGCCAGTGTGAGATGTAGTAGTGAGACAAGCCAGTGTTTGATCTGTAGTAGTGAGACAAGCCAGTGTTTGAGCTGTAGTAGTGAGACAAGCCAGTGTTTGATCTGTAGTAGTGAGACAAGCCAGTGTTTGATCTGTAGTAGTGAGACAAGCCAGTGTTTGAGCTGTAGTAGTGAGACAAGCCAGTGTGAGATGTAGTAGTGAGACAAGCCAGTGTGAGATGTAGTAGTGAGACAAGCCAGTTTTTGATCTGTAGTAGTGAGACAAGCCAGTGTTTGAGCTGTAGTAGTGAGACAAGCCAGTGTTTGAGATGTAACAGTGAGACAAGCCAGTGTTTGAGATGTAGTAGTGAGACAAGCCAGTGTTTGAGATGTAACAGTGAGACAAGCCAGTGTTTGAGATGTAGTAGTGAGACAAGCCAGTGTTTGAGATGTAGTAGTGAGACAAGCCAGTGTTTGAACTGTAGTAGTGAGACAAGCCAGTGTTTGAGCTGTAGTAGTGAGACAAGCCAGTGTTTGAGCTGTAGTAGTGAGACAAGCCAGTGTTTGAGCTGTAGTAGTGAGACAAGCCAGTGTTTTAGATGTAGTAGTGAAACAAGCCAGTGTTTGAGCTGTAGTAGTGAGACAAGCCAGTGTTTGAGCTGTAGTAGTGAGACAAGCCAGTGTTTGAGTAGTAGTAGTGAGACAAGCCAGCGTTTGAGCTGTAGTAGTGAGACAAGCCAGTGTTTGAGATGTAGTAGTGAAACAAGCCAGTGTTTGAGATGTAGTAGTGAAACAAGCCAGTGTTTGAGATGTAGTAGTGAGACAAGCCAGTGTTTGAGCTGTAGTAGTGAGACAAGCCAGTTTTTGAGCTGTAGTAGTGAGACAAGCCAGTGTTTGAGATGTAGTTGTGAGACTTGCCAGTGTTTGAGATGTAGTAGTGAGACTTGCCAGTGTTTGAGATGTAGTAGTGAGACAAGCCAGTGTTTGAGATGTAGTTGTGAGACAAGCCAGTGTTTGAGATGTAGTAGTGAGACAAGCCAGTGTTTGAGATGTAGTAGTGAGACAAGCCAGTGTTTGAGATGTAGTAGTGAGACAAGCCAGTGTTTGAGATGTAGTAGTGAGACAAGCCTGTGTTTGAGCTGTAGTAGTGAGACAAGCCAGTGTTTGAGATGTAGTAGTGAGACAAGCCAGTGTTTGAGATGTAGTAGTGAGACAAGCCAGTGTTTGAGATGTAGTAGTGAGACAAGCCAGTGTTTGAGCTGTAGTAGTGAGACAAGCCAGTGTTTGAGCTGTAGTAGTGAGACAAGCCAGTGTTTGAGCTGTAGTAGTGAGACAAGCCAGTGTTTGAGCTGTAGTAGTGAGACAAGCCAGTGTTTGAGATGTAGTAGTGAAACAAGCCAGTGTTTGAGATGTAGTAGTGAGACAAGCCAGTGTTTGAGATGTAGTTGTGAGACTTGCCAGTGTTTGAGATGTAGTAGTGAGACTTGCCAGTGTTTGAGATGTAGTAGTGCGACAAGCCAGTGTTTGAGATGTAGTAGTGAGACAAGCCAGTGTTTGAGATGTAGTAGTGAGACAAGCCAGTGTTTGAGATGTAGTAGTGAGACAAGCCAGTGTTTGAGCTGTAGTAGTGAGACAAGCCAGTGTTTGAGCTGTAGTAGTGAGACAAGCCAGTGTTTGATCTGTAGTAGTGAGACAAGCCAGTGTTTGAGCTGTAGTAGTGAGACAAGCCAGTGTGAGATGTAGTAGTGAGACAAGCCAGTGTTTGAGCTGTAGTAGTGAGACAAGCCAGTGTTTGAGATGTAGTAGTCAGACAAGCCAGTGTTTGAGATGTAGTAGTGAGACAAGCCAGTGTTTGAGATGTAGTAGTGAGACAAGCCAGTGTTTGAGATGTAGTAGTGAGACAAGCCAGTGTTTGAGATGTAGTTGTGAGACAAGCCAGTGCTTATGTCTTCAGTGATTCCATCTGAGTAGAAATCATATCTATTGATTTCTTGATGCACAAAGGCTTTGAAAAACAGTACATTGAAAAAGCATTCTTTATAAAAATCCTTCATCAATGACACTCTGCAAAACAAAAAACTATTTTGATCTGTTAAAAATATGCATTAATATGCATTGTTTATCCAATTTTCCAAAGCTAAAAATAACTACACGACAATGTGGTCTATTTGAATTTGATTGATGTGGTGTGCGCCTGTATGGTGTGCGCCTGTTCTCCCATTTCTTACGGTGCTGAACGCAAAGAGAGTATCTCCAGTCCCTTGCCCTGACAGTATAAATAGAAAAGATACATTACCCTAGTAATAATAGATTGCTCTGGTAGTTCCAGATGGTTACTCCCAATCCCAGACCATGGAGATTCACAGCAGCAAGCCTACTGTAAAACTCTTGAGGAACGGTCCCACAATAATTTAAATCATTGAGGATTTTTTCCCTGTAATTTGTTTTCTATTGAACACTTTAACATAGACCAAACAGAAACTGTGACTCAACATTCCCTTCATTTGAATAATATTTGCTGACAACATTCCTGAGACAGAGACCTTTTTACATTCTCCAAATGTTTGCGCAGCATTAATTCATGTCAAAGATGGTTTATAACCTCACAACAAGCTCGAGGGAAACCATAGCATTCAGTCAACATGTCCTGCTCTCTGTCTGCCTGTTTGAAGTCTATGAATCCTCACAGGTCTACCACCACATTATTAGCTAGACACCACAGCTTGATTTAGCCAGTTAACCCACATGTCCGACTGAAACCAAAACATCAAACAGTATATAGCCAATGATCACCCGTGGACAGAGGGTCTGCTTTGTCTTTGTAACCCAGGGCGACACAGAAACCTAAACGTTAGATTTATACTTCTCGTGACATACAGTACTTCCATAGGTACAATTAGGCTACCAGTGGTCCGCAAGCAGCAAAACATATGCAGTTTTAACAAGACGACTCACTTTTCAGAATGCATGAGGTCATTCAGGTGGAGAAAGTACGTTCTTATTTTTCTTTCCGGATCGTCCCATGCATGGTAGAGACACTGTTTTATTAGTATCAATATTAATATAGTCTAATGGTCATCATTAAGGTGGTGGTGGTGATAATGATGATGATGAAGAACCGGAGGTAGTATCATTTATTTAAAGTTCAAGTTTTATTGTTACGTGCACAAGAACAATGAAATGGCTAACTTGCGAGCTTAATTTCCCATCCAACTCAATTGATGATTTATGTAGTCTAAAAAGTAACAGGAATGTACTTTTGAATGACTTAAAAAGACGTAGAAAAATATCTAAAAATACTTATCTTCAATAATATCGACCTTTTATAAATAATATCGACCTTTTATAAATCAACTGTCTATAGCACTACTTACCTTGTCTTTTTCTCCCGACTTGTTTTCAGAATGAGAGTATGGTCCAGTCATGGCTATACCGTTGCTTCATCGACGTAAAGTAAAATGCAAACCAACAAAGGAATCAGTATGGAGTAGAAAGTGACCGAACATCGAATGAGCGCAGTAGGTATAACGCACCGCCTCCACTTGTTGTGGTCATGATAAAAGGTACTATAAAGTTGATTCTCCTCTACGCGACACTGTGTGTGTGTGTGTACCGTTTGCGTCAAGACTTCCGAACCTCGTTTAGTTTGCGCGCGCACGTATTGGACAGTTTGGATCCATTTGGGACCTCCACTTGCTTTCTTTGCGTTATATTGAGGTGTCTCTCCCAGTTCATCGTAAATCATCCCTGCAATATTTTTGAATGCTTTTGCAAATGTGTGACACAACTGTGGGAAACACTGGAGTCAACATGGGCCAGCATCCTAGTTGAACACTTTCGACACCTTGCAGAGTCCATTCCCTTATGAACTGAGGCTGTTCTGAGGGCAAAAGGGGGTTCAACTCAATATTAGGAAGGTGTTCCTAATGTTTCTACACTCAGTGTATATGGAATGCATTCCTTAGAGCCACCCCATCCAGAAATATCCAATGAATGTGAGGACTTTCAAAGTCTGTATCGACATTCTACCATAGGGAGATGTCAAGCACACCACTCTGTTAAATATGGTTTGCTTGAACTAAATCACTCAGTAGTCACCTCCTGGAGGTGATTGCAAGTGCTGTCCATCTTGAGGACTGAAATGAGAGGACTGTCTAGAAAGCCACAATTTCCTCAATTCAATTCAATTGAAACCATCAAAAAATGGCAACATCCAATCTAGCTCATGGTTGCACATAATAGAACCTGTCTCACGAGATCAACAGAGAAATTACAGGTTTTGATATCGTCATTCTCCCTCTGATAGCCTACTTCTATAGACTGATCACCACAACACAGATGCCAATGCCACTACAGGCAGTGGAGCTGTCTTTACTGTCTTGTTCTGCCAACCAATTATCAATGTTTTTGCCCACGAGGCAGAGCTGCCCTCAGAACAAGATTAAATAAGGTAAACTCCAGTTGGCTAGAAGTACTTTACTTCTACTGCTATGAACTCTTACTTTAGCCACCAAAACTAAGTTACAGCACTATGGCTGCTACCACTGACTGCAGCTTTCTGTCACTTCTCTCCTCAGCCTCCTCAGTCATCCCTAGCTGATTGTTTGTGCCCTGTGCCACCAGGTGTCATCCCTTATATCCCAAACTAGTTCTTCTCGCTGACTGAAGGGTTCCATACCCAGGGTGTCACATCCACAATGACTGAGGATCTGAGAATGTACCCTCCCTCCCTCAACTCTCTCTCTCTCTCTCTCTTTCACTGTCTTTTTCTCTCTGTCTCTCTCTCTCTTTCACTGTCTTTCTCTCTCTCTCTCTCTCTCTTTCACTGTCTTTTTCTCTCTCTCTGTTTCTCTCTCTCTCTCTCTCTCTCTCTCTCTCTCTCTCTCTCTCTCTCTCTCTCTCTCTCTCTCTCTCTCTCTTTCACTGTCTTTTTCTCTCTCTGTTTTTTTTCTCTCTCTCTCTCTCTCTCTCTCTCTCTCTCTTTCACTGTCTTTTTCTCTCTCTCTGTTTCTCTCTTTCTGTCTTTCTGTCTCTCTCTCGCTCTCTCTCTCACTCTCTCACTCACACAGAGGCCAGGCCACTCACACATGTCTGGTTGGTGATATGGCACATGACCATAGCTGGAACTGATTACATATCTGTAATTAAATGGAGCCTTAGTGTTGAGGAGGGTGAGGAATGAAATCACTGAGAGGAAATCAAAATTTACAAGGCAAGATATCCAATAATGTCAAATGTGCACCTACATTTAAAAGGCATGAGATTCTGCAATTTAAACAAGATTGGCAGACCCTTATTCTATTACAGGACCTTGGGACCGCATCAAAATTCTTCAGCGAATTTGAATGATTCAACTTTTTTCCCCCTTAAGGGTTTGGATAGATTTATGGCTGGTTGTAATGATATTAGACTTGGTGGGAGCTGGCTCTTTAAACATGTAGAGTTGAATTATTATGCCATACATCAATAATGATTAAATTACTTTAGAAAGACCCTACTTCACCTTTGTCCCAGCTGGCCCCTTTGGCTGATGGATATTGATGAGAATCCATGACTTGGGAGAAAGAGACCCGCTCATGATATTATAGAATGTATTGTAAGTGTGTTTTTACTATCATAAATACGTTCTTTTTAATGTTCAAACTCTGTTCTGATATTTTACAGTCTATTATCAAATGGAAATGTATTAAAAATATAGCGCTGAGACTGAAAATGTTGACCGTATAGGCATTGTGATATACCAACCTAAAGCAGTGCTGGAAACAGCCCCCACTAAGAACTTGTTGAGGACTTCTAAGACTTGTCCCTATGCATTGGACTTATCTCCTGGTAGAGCGCTTGTGGTCCAAAAAAACGTTGCATCAAGGAACACAATGCCTATCCGTAGCCTCTGTAATCCTCTTTAAGCCGCTCCAATTTTTATCATGTTTTACTCATATCACCTCAAGCAGAGGTGACGAGGGATTCAATTTGGAAAGTTTGCTACCTGAGCTTTGGTAATAGCACTTCATAGAACCCCCCGTCCCTCCGTCCCCCCGTCCCTCCGTCCCCCCGTCCCCCCGTCCCCCCGTTCCTCTGTCCCTCCGTCCATTCCTCACATTCTATTTAATGTGATGGAAAGTAATCCCTCAGCCAGAGTCTAGAACAGAGGGAGGGAGGGAGGGAGGGAGGGAGGGAGGGAGGGAGGGAGGGAGGGAGGGAGAGAGAGAGAGAGAGAGAGGGAGGGAGGGAGGGAGAGAGAGAGAGAGAGAGGGAGGGAGGGAGGGAGGGAGGGAGGGAGGGAGAGAGAGAGAGAGAGAGAGAGAGAGAGAGGGAGGGAGGGAGGGAGGGAGAGAGAGAGAGAGAGAGGGAGGGAGGGACAGGTTGATAATGGCTGCTAAAAAGACATGAGAGAGTGTGTCACAGCCCTCTGTTTGATTGCTTTAGATTCAGTTTAGCAATCATTCTCTCCCTCTCTACCTCTCCCTCTCTCACTCTTCCTCTCTCCCTCTATAACGGCCGTAGGAAGCTAAGGAGCACACCTTAAATATGAAGCACACATCAGATCAGTCGAGCTGCTCAGTGCCGACCCGTCATTCAGGGCAGGTGAGCCCCACCTGTTTAGCATTGACATTAATTAATGTCACATATACTTTTGCAAGCAATGTATAAAAATAAATATTGAGTTAATTAAACCACATACAAACATGGTTTCTTTCCTGAGTAAGGCAACTCCAAAATATAGGTGTTTCAGCCTAGCTCAGTGCTTTCTGTGGTGGAGGGGCAGCCAGCGGAATAACCAGACGTAGGTGTGATTGGCTCAGTGTTCAGTCACTCATGAGGGCACTACATCGCCACAGAATCTACAGGGAGAGCTAGGCAGTTCAAGCCCCCTTGGGTGCTGCCAAAGACTTACATTAGAAGTGCCCATCCGAGGCGATTCAAGGTCATTGGCCACAGATAAAATGACGTCAAATCACATTATATCTACTGTAGCTTTGATTGGACTGATCATGCTACTTTCAAAATCTTAGCTATCAAGCTAGACAAGCGGTCATCGTCATGAATCACGTCGACAATCTACTGGCAAATCCTTATCAATCCTTGTCATATGAAGATGAATTATACATAAAACGTATCGGTGCTCATCAGCCATTGGACATAAACATTACACAAGTTGGAAATCGCAAATTCAACAATGAGTGGTTTGGAAGGAATCAGGGGCTAACTACAAGCGTTGCAAAGCAATCCCTATTTTGCTTTCCCTGCCTGCTATTCGGTGGAGAGGGTGTGTGGTCCAAGTCTGGGTTTAAGGATTTAAAACACCTGTCTGAAATGGTATCTTTTTCAAGCTTAAAAAGATAAACATTCACTCACAATAACATGGTCCAGAAAAGCTTGAATACATTGGCCATGCTGTTAATCCAACATGACTTCTGCCGTGTTCAAAACAACTGGAAACTAGGAACTGGGAAATCTCAGACTTCAGTGAGTTCAAGACAACTGGGAACTCTGAAAAAAATGACCTCAAATTGGGAAAATAAGTTTTGAACGGTCATCCAACTCGGATTTCCAGGTGGAGAACTCAGGCCTCTTTCTAGAGCTCCTACCTGAAGATCCCTGACATCATGATTCAACTTTTTTTTTCAAGTTCCCAGTTGTATTGAAAGCATATTTGATGACAACATTTTCCCACAAGAAGGACCACCGCACCACCTTCCTGTTCAAGTGAGCACAGCAGAACAATGATGAGTCCAAAAATGTCTTGTATGCTGCTGCATAAATTAGCTCATGTGCTTTTCTTCACGAGGAGGGGATACTATATAATGTGGTTGGGTCTATAACAATGTGACAGTTTATTCTTATTCAAATGGTTGTTTTCAATAAAGAATTCAGTAATAGGTCCATGTAATTCCAGTTAATATGGCGAGGGTTGTTTTGTTTGCGCAATGCGCTGTGAGTCGGTATATTGTCTTTAATCGTGATTGTATTTTCCTTCCTTTTTAGACCACATAGGCCTAATACAATACTTCAAATGGTAGGCTAACCACCTCTCTCTCTGTCTCTCTCTCTCTCTCTCTCTCTCTCTCTCTCTCTCTCTCTCTCTCTCTCTCTCTCTCTCTCTGTGGTGACTTAAAGAAGAGTGAAGTTAAGGCCTCAACATCTTGCTGAATTTATCTGAACTAATATCTTTCTGAATTTCTGTCGGTGTCCATTTTGAAAGTGCTGAAGGAATATGCCTACCTCGTCGCAGCTCGTTTGCTTGCAGTTGCTTCTACTTAGAGCTGTGTTCATGATATAAGAACCAACATTGTGAATTTACTGAACATAAATGTAATAATGTTTGTGTCTGGTTCTGAAGTTAAAACTCATGTTGGCGTTCGTTATTATTGAAAGACAATGCGGTTCTTATTGACTTACACAAATCCACAAGGAGTCAATAGAAACCACATTTGTTTCAGCTAGTCAGCCATATCAGCTATGGTTTTAAACAGTCAGTAAATGAAGCTGAATGAACTGTTTCGCTGCCAGACCCCGCTGATAGCCAGGTGTAACGGTGCTAAGGATTCACTCCATGGTGCTGAAAGGAAAGCTCAGTGTCGGGACAGCTTTATGTTGGCCCTAACAGTTTGTGGGCACCGTTTGTCACCGTTATAGTGCAATTCATGTATTGTTTAGTGATGTGTTGTGGCTTTGCATGCATGCATCTGCCGATTTTAGATTTACATGCTAAAATCTCCACTGGAGCTGCTATCGCACAAGGAGAGAGTCTCTGACTGACAGAGGCTGCTGGACCAAACCGAGGCTGGACCAATAGAAGGACTGTGGGTATTAGGCTTGAACAATAAAGAGTCTAATTTTCTTCTGGGATCAACCCATTTAGTTTTCAATACACCGGTGATTACTGTATTCTTCCTGCATTCACTCCTCAGGAAGCTATTTACAGGAGTCTTGAACAGCGGTAGTGATTTTCCTGCCTTTCTCTCTTTGGGTTTTCTTCTTCAAGCATGACTGTGATGAGACAAAGACAGAGAGTGGTCCCACTCCCTATAGGAGGGCCCATTTTTATGACCTCTAATTAAGCTTCATTGACAATCTTTTTGTCAGAGTGTACTCATCTGAAAGCGTACAAACCTGCATATTGCACCTCACACACACGCACACACACACAGCTGTACATACACACAGCTGTACATACACACATGCACACAAACAAAATGTTTGTTGTCAACGAAGGCTGTTGCAGAAAGAAAAATAGCTACAAGGTCTGCTCATGAGATATCATCATATTATAATCAGTATTCATCAAATGGGCTCGTTCTGCAAATGGACGTTCCAGAGCCATTAGACTACTGTGAGGCACAGTCAACAATTCTTCAATATGCCCAATCAGTGGTCGGTTGTTGGAGTTTTATCTTGACGGTTTACTCCTAAAGCCTTTATTTGTCTTCGAGGAGTGTAATGCATATAGATGTGACAAACAATAGAAGATGTTCTATTTAAAGTTATACTCATATTGTCCTTGACAACTGACTGTGAGGGGACACCACAGACTGTAGCCTGTAATGGAATTGCTTCATACTGCACCCTGGGAAAGAACAGAGTCATAACACTCTCATTCTTTCACAAGCCAATCAAAAGATACCTGCGTCAAAAACAATCTCAGCGTACCACTTCTCTCCCATAATCATGAATCATGATCATCTACAAACTCTGCATCTGTCTACCTCACGTGAGTCTGAAAATACATTTATCGTCATTTAAAATGTCATAGTTTCTTAAGCATCTATAAATCTATATAAATACTCTCAATTTCCGTACAGTGGATTGGCTAAGCTCTGAGAGGACAGAGAGAGACTTGGTGACTTTGAGTATCCTACTGCAGTTCACTGGCTGCCTGGCACCGACAGTAATGATATGTCCCATAGAGAGAGAGCCCCAGGTACAGTGCAGAGGTCTCTCTCCTGGTCTATCTCCTCTAGTAGTCCTCTGGTGTCAGGTTGGACATGAGCCAGAGAGGGCCTGCCTAATGAGAGAGGGACGGGGAGGAGAGAGGAGAGAGGGAGAGAGAGAGAGAGGGCAAGGAGTGGAGGTGAATGAGCTATGGTTGAGTGAGCATAGTAGAGAGAATGAGAGCGAGAGAAATAGAGAAGGAGAAAAAGGACGAGAGAGACAAAACCAGGAGAGAGGAGTGATTTGGATGTGGTATAGGAAAGGAAGACAGAGAGATGAGAGGTTAGTTATAGGCCTGGTAGTGGTGGGTGGTACAGCAGGGGGTGGACACTGACTGGACAATGTGTGCCTGCATTGAATAAGACCCCAATCACCTCCTGAAAGTGGATCGATCTTCAGTGAGACCACCTTGCCTGGACCCTGCCTGGACGTGCTTCCCTGAACACCTGATCATTTGTCTGGGTCGAAGACACCCTTAACCCCCCCTCCATTCTGTGTTTTCCACCACGCTCAGAGCACAAACCTTTCCTCCCTCGGTCAACACCCACTCAAAAAGTCAATGCATCGCTGTGTGTTTTCACTGATTGTACAAGAGAAGGTGTCACTCCTGTTATGATGAGAGGATTAGGACATGGTAAAGATATATCCAAGGGCTTTGTGTAAGATCCATTCCATAGACTTCCGCTGGCATTCATTTCCTTGCCTTGATCACATGGATGGAAGCCAGGGCTAGATGTCCAGGGCATCCTGTAGAACAGTGTCCTGGACTGTGAGTGGGACTGAGGGATGATAGCCAAGACTCTTGTGTGGAAAACTCATTTCTATCCTGCTTTTGAATATTGTGTTAGATCGTTTACAGTCAAAAAGCTTTAACTAAGCAAGGCAGTTCCTGTTCTCCCTGTTACCCTGCCAACCCAAGTCAAGGACAAAAAAGTTGGAACACAGGAAATGTCATTAATTCAGTGTGAACGGTCACTGAGACCTTTCCTCAATGCTTGGTTTGCCAATGACACAGGGTATATGGAGAGTCCATTCTTTATGCCACAAGGGTCAAACTCATTCCACAGAGGACCGAGTGTCTGCGTGTTTTCACTCCTCCCTTGTACTTGATTGATGAGTTAAGACCACTAACTAATAAGAAACTCCCCTCACCTGGTTGTCTAGGTCTTAACTGAAAGGAAAAACCAAAAACCTGCAGACACTAGGCCCTCCATGGAATGAGTTTGCTACCCCTGATCTAGACGTTAATATAGAGCCTTGGCATGCAGACAGTGTATTCTCTCCAGGCATCTGTCACCTGGCCCTCTATCCCTGTGCAGCTGTCCTCTTTTATATGACACTCATCTCACACCAATTAAGTTTATAGACATATTAAAATATCCCTATTACTGTAATACTATTACTGTAAAACCCAAAGGAATGAAATCATCATGGACTACTGTCCTCTATCCTTGTCTGTCATTGGAGCCAGAGACAAAGACCCATGATGGACCCCAGGAAGAGTAGGTGCTGATTTAGCAACAGCTAAAATACTACAATTCTCTTGTTACACAGGTATAAAGGCAACTTAAGGTACATTTCTACTGTTTTTCTGATATATTTGACTTGTAATGATGTCCAAAGTAATAATCAATTAACCTCAACTTCTGACATACTGCAGGGATGTAAAGTACTTAAGTAAATATACTTTGAAGTACTACTTTTGTAGTTTTTTTTGTTATCTGTACTTTACTTTACTATTTTTATTTTTGACAACTTTTACTTTTACTCCACTACATTCCTAAAGAAAATAATGTATTTTTTACTCCATACATTTTCTCTGACACCCAAAAGTACTCATTACATTTTGAATGGTTAGCGGGACAGGAAAATGGTCCAATTCACGCACTTATCAAGAGATCATCCGTGGTCATCCCTACTGCCTGATCTGGCAGATTCACTAAACACAAATGCTTTGTTTGTAAATTATGTCTGAGTGTTGGAGTGTGTGTCTGGCTATCCGTAAATTTAAAAAACAAGAAAATCGTGTCGTCTGGTTTGCTTAATATAAGGAATTTTAAATTATTTAAACTTTTACTTTTGATACTTAAGTATTTTTAAAACCAAATACTTTTAGACTTTTACTCAAGTAGTATTTTACTGGGTGATTTTCACTTTTATTTGAGTCATTTTCTATTAAGGTATCTTTACTTTTACTCAAGTATGAGAATTGGGTACTTTTTGCCCCACTGACATACTGTATGTTTGTATTTCCTGTTCAATCCCATACAGCAGCTAGTGATAGTTGTGTTTGTTTTGATTGGTCTTGTATTGATTGTATTGTGGTGATGTTGTTATTTCGCTATATGTTGTATTGTATTGTGTTGATGTTGTTATTTTGCTATATGTTGTATTGTATTGTGTTGATGTTGTTATTTTGCTATATGTTGTATTGTATTGTGTTGATGTAGTTATTATGCTATATGTTGTATTGTATTGTGTTGATGTTGTTATTTTGCTATATGTTGTATTGTATTGTGTTGATGTTGTTATTTTGCTATATGTTGTATTGTATTGTGTTGATGTTGTTATTTTGCTATATGTTGTATTGTATTGTGTTGATGTTGTTATTTTGCTATATGTTGTATTGTATTGTGTTGATGTAGTTATTATGCTATATGGTGTATTGTATTGTGTTGATGTTGTTATTTTGCTATATGTTGTATTGTATTGTGTTGATGTTGTTATTTTGCTATATATTGTATTGTGTTGATGTTGTTATTTTGCTATATGTTGTATTGTATTGTGTTGATGTTGTTATTTTGCTATATGTTGTATTAAATTGTGTTGATGTTGTTATTTTGCTATATGTTGTATTGTGTTGATGTTGTTATTTTGCTATATGTTGTATTGTATTGATGTTGTTATTTTGCTATATATTGTATTGTGTTGATGTTGTTATTTTGCTATATGTTGTATTGTATTGTGTTGATGTTGTTATTTTGCTATATGTTGTATTAAATTGTGTTGATGTTGTTATTTTGCTATATGTTGTATTGTATTGTGTTGATGTTGTTATTTTGCTATATGTTGTATTGTATTGTGTTGATGTAGTTATTATGCTATATGTTGTATTGTATTGATGTTGTTATTTTGCTATATATTGTATTGTGTTGATGTTGTTATTTTGCTATATGTTGTATTAAATTGTGTTGATGTAGTTATTATGCTATATGGTGTATTGTATTGTGTTGATGTTGTTATTTTGCTATATGGTGTATTGTATTGTGTTGATGTTGTTATTTTGCTATATATTGTATTGTGTTGATGTTGTTATTTTGCTATATGTTGTATTGTATTGTGTTGATGTTGTTATTTTGCTATATGTTGTATTGTATTGTGTTGATGTTGTTATTTTGCTATATATTGTATTGTGTTGATGTTGTTATTTTGCTATATGTTGTATTGTATTGTGTTGATGTTGTTATTTTGCTATATATTGTATTGTGTTGATGTTGTTATTTTGCTATATGTTGTATTGTATTGTGTTGATGTTGTTATTTTGCTATATGTTGTATTGTATTGTGTTGATGTTGTTATTTTGCTATATGTTGTATTGTATTGTGTTGATGTAGTTATTATGCTATATGGTGTATTGTATTGTGTTGATGTAGTTATTATGCTATATGGTGTATTGTATTGTGTTGATGTTGTTATTTTGCTATATGGTGTATTGTATTGTGTTGATGTTGTTATTTTGCTATATATTGTATTGTGTTGATGTTGTTATTTTGCTATATGTTGTATTGTGTTGATGTTGTTATTTTGCTATATGTTGTATTAAATTGTGTTCATGTTCACAGGGCTCCCTTGAGAATGAGACCCTGGTCTCAATGGTGACCCCCCCCCCCCTTTCTAAATCAAAGTTTAAAAAAATATTTAAAAATAATTTGATGGATACTGTCTTCTTCTCCTGCATCGATAGGCCCTCTAGTGGTATCTCCTAGACATACAAGATGAAACATACAAGATGAAACATACAAGATGAAACATACAAGATGAAACATTCAAGATGAGACATTCAAGATGAGATTATTCAAGATGAGACATTCAAGATGAGATTATTCAAGATGAGACATTCAAGATGAGATTATTCAAGATGAGACATTCAAGATGATACCATCAGGATGAGACATTCAAGATGAGACATTCAAGATGAGACATTCAGGATGATACCATCAAGATGAGACATTCAAGATGATACCATCAAGATGAGACATTCAATGAGACATTCAAGATGAGACATTCAGGATGATACCATCAAGATGAGACATTCAGGATGATACCATCAAGATGAGACATTCAAGATGAGACATTCAGGATGATACCATCAATATGAGACATTCAAGATGAGACATTCAAGATGAGACATTCAGGATGATACCATCAATATGAGACATTCAGGATGATACCATCACGATGAAACATTCAGGATGATACTATCAAGATGAGACATTCAGGATGATACCATCAAGATGAGACATTCAGGATGATACCATCAATATGAGACATTCAGGATGATACCATCAAGATGAGACATTCAGGATGATACCATCAAGATGAGACATTCAGGATGATACCATCAAGATGAGACTTTCCATATGAGATATTCAACATGAGACATACAGGATGAAACATTCAAGATCATACATTCAAGATGAGACATTCAAGAAGACATACAAGATGGCATGTATGCCACTGACAGCAACATTTTTGCCACTGACAGTAATATTTTAATGGGCAACACAGAAAAACCAAGCCCCTTTTGATATCATTGAAGATCAAAATGATACAAGACAAACCTAGGTTCACAAGAAGAAAAAAACTTTATTCATTTTCATACTTACAAACAATTTCAAAAGTAACCTAAATAATGAAATTACTTCAACCTAAGATAGATTTGCTCATTGCAAATAATCCAACTGAAAATATATACCAAGCTCCGTTACATTTTCCCAAATAAGCAAAATATACAGGAGCAAAAACTGAAAAAAAATATTGCATGTATTTTTTCAATTTTTGTTGCTACCGCCGCCCAGAAAGGAAGGAAGTCAAGAAGCAACAATGAGTTGTAAATACATGACAAACTTTCCTTGTATTATATGCACAAGAAAAAATACAAATAATAATTGCACATCATTCCCTTATTATTGCATCAGTTGCATTTGAGTCTGTTTCAGTAGGTGTGTATACTCAGTCATATACGCCAGTGTAAATACAGTTTAATACACTGTAACAACATATGGATATTGAAGTTATTGAAATCACATTAGCATCACTATTTCAACAATTCAATATTCCTGCCTAGTCTGAATGCAATCGATGATGAGAAGCTGAACAGTTCTAAAAAGCGAGCTTGCCAAAAAAACAGACATTTTAACTTGTTAAATGACAAACATTCCATTGAATTACAAGCTATGACAGATTTTTAAATGAAACGAATAACACAAACCCATAATGTCAAGGCTAGCACTACTACTTAAGTTAAACATCAAAATGGAAGAATTATTGCAGAATAATAATCAACTATGCATCGTTCAGTACATCAGTACAGCATTTGGTCCATTGACATATCACGTTTATATGATGAAAGCGGTTGAAATTCGACCCAAAGTCAGGCTCAGCATATTGAAACCAAAACAGGGAGTTAAATGAAACAAACCAGGATGGTTTTTACTGTACTTGAAACCAGTTGGACAGTAAATGAATGACCTGTGTTGAGAGGATAGCATTCAACGGCTGTTCATATGCATCAGTGCTGAATATGTCCTCAGCCCAAGCTTGCAAACATGACATGTCACAACGGCCTATACTTTCAATAAGCTTGAGAATTGTTACGAAGGGAATTTTACATGTATAATCCAAGCAAATATCGCCCAAACCTACCCTGAAATCCAATACACTACACACACAAACTAGCTTAAATATCATGATCAACCAAAAAATGGCATTATAATGCATCAAGAAATAATAAATAGAATTGCAATTTTTGTTTTTTAAATCGTCACTTAAAACGAGCAACATGACTTTGTCATCTAATCTGTTGACATCATCGTAAAAGCATAATGACATTCAAAACCGAAAGCATTAAATAAACAATATTATAATAGAAATAACATGATGGATGAACAATCGCGAATGTGGCGGCATGGGAGTAAACACGTCCGCCCAGGCCCCACGGGTTCCCCCATGAACCCCAGAACATTCCATGGCCCATAAACATTTGGCTCCATCCAAACACCTATGGCCACGTCCCAATAATATCAAACAGCTTCCTCTCCTGGTCTCCTTTCCTTCAAGAGTAGTACATTGAAGGAGACGACGAAAGGAAGCCAACTAAGAGAATTTGGACACAGCAATAGTCTTAAGTCCAACTAATTCCTCACACACTAGAGGCAGTCCACAGTATAATGAAGAGTTGAATTGTCTATTGCATGAGCGTAGCATAGCTGACTATGTGGTCACCCACAGTAGTCTTGGTTAAGAAATCGAGTAAACAATCATTTTAGTGTTCAGTCAGTTAGGATACAGTTTTTAGCCACTGATGATTCTTTTCTTGAGTAATTTCCTTTCATGCTTCTTAAATACTATAAATAGGGTTCCTGGAGGATGTGAGGGAGAGTTATTCATTTGGGGTAGTAGTAGGACTAGACGTGAATGGCAAAAAAAACACATGAAAATAATTGCGGAAAAGGTTTGGAGCATTGGAGGCTGGTGGGAGGAGCTATAGGAGGACGGGCTCATTGTAATGGCTGGAATGGAAGAAATGGAACGGTATCAAACACATCAAAGATATGGAAACCACACATTTGTTTAACCATTAATTCCATTCCAGCCATTGCAATGAGCCCGTCCTCTAGCTCCTCCCATCAGCACTAACGTAGCAACACCATAGGAACACTTACACCGAACTGGAATACTCAAATACATACAATACATTACTGAACACATGCAGTATAAGTCATAATGTAAAATACAAGAAATGAACATAGAAAGGAGGGCTCTAGGAGTGATACCATTGGCTCAAAGAGGTCATGTGATGCAGCAAAAAGTTATTATGGGTAGAGATCGGATTAGTAAGTAGATCATTTTAAGGATCCGAATAGGGGTAAAAATAGAACGATTAAATTGACCTAAAAATACCTCTTCTGAAAAGAGCATCATGAAGTAATCATTGGGCTACATCCCACCATACTGTGCCGATAGCATCACCCAGCACCTAGAAAATGGAACAGTAGCATTTTTTTACAATGTTTTTACACTTTTACATTTTTTTTGTACATTTTTTTCAAACTGATATTGAAATCCTATTTTGTAACACTAGCAGAGAGAGCGATAGAGAGAGATAATTCAGAATAACACAATTTGATCCTAATGAACGTTCAACATGCTTCAACACTTGTCTAAAGGTCTAAAATCAACGAAAACAAAGACATTACTTATTTTTTCAGTTTCTCTGAAAGCAACAACTCTCTTATTAGAGAGCGATCGTGGTGGTAAGCTGGAGGGTCAAGGGAGTTGTTATCAGAGCCAGATTCATTAGTCTAGAGGGCATCATCATCAGGAGTTAGGTAGGAACATCATGTCTTCAGTGATCAGGAGATGGAGGGAGCGGAGCAGAGGGAGTGGAGGCCGGCCGGGCTGGGTCCTTAGGATGTCGTCATGGAGGATGGGTCATTCCACATGGCCGCCACGTCTCTGAACCTGCCACAGGGTATAATGGGAAAGGGAGTACATTATCGTTTCTGTCAAATACTTTACCTGAAGATCATGTAATAACAACAAACAGACAAACAGAGGATCCCGGGACAACAGGTGAGCTATTGACCCCTTTGTCAATTGTAATGTGTGTGTGTGTGTGTGTGTGTGTGTGTGTGTCTGCCAGGACTCTGACCTTGCGTTGATGAGGTACTGGGCCAGGCTGATGTTGGCGGGGGTTCCTGTGATGGTGATCTGGCGCTCCGATGACCCTTCCATGGCGTTAGCAATTTTGATCTGCGCCCCAGACATCTGACGGATCTCGTTGATTTTGGTTCCCTGGCGCCCGATTATGCAGCCTATTAGCTGGGAAGAAGAGGCGGAGGGACTTAAAACAGGGGAATAGCAAAGTCTGAATGGAATGCATACAAAGTCATACGCACCATGACACCCTTTTTTCAATTGTTTTATTTTTACAAATATATCCATGGTGGTACATGAAAGCATTTGAAAACTTTTTGTTCAAATATTGACTGACTATTGGTGAAATCAAAGCTCCATGGTCCCCATACTCACATCATTGGGAATGGTGAGTTCATGAGTACTGGCCTGGTTACTGGCATCCAGACCTGCTATATGGGAGAGAGAGAGAGACAGAGAGAGGGGACACGGCATAAAATAGAGTTTTGCACGGGAGGGTGACGTCCGCTGTGAGCGACAGTTAGCTTTGGAGACCTATAGTCGGAACCCTGATTGGAGATGCTTCTGCAGAGGTCTTGAGAGAGCAGCCTGTGGCTTCTCCTTCTCTGTTGAAAAGGGGGTTCGTTCTCAAACCAGAGGAGATTTGCCCGCCGACCCAGATAAAACTAACTCGGAAGGACCAAAATCTTCAAGGCGCTACAAAAGCAGATTAAGAAAATAGACCAAATATTTGAAAAACTACAAATAAAACGTCAACGTCAACAAGAGCAACCACCAGGTGGCCATGTCATCGGAAGCGCAGCACAAAGAACGACAGGAAGAGAATGGACAGAGAAAGACAGATAGAGGAAGAGAGAGAGAGAAAGAGGAGGAAGTGTGTGTGTGTGTCTCTACAGGTAAAAAAAGAGAAGGAGATTTGGTAGAGGGTGGTTCTCGTGTAGGTGGGTACGTACCGGGGAAGGCAGGGGTGGTCTGTCCAAGGGGATTAAAGGGGGTTTGCTGCATAGCCAACTGGTGGAGCTTGGTCAACTGCTGAGGGGGGTAGGAGGGACAGCAGAGCTATGAGGGCATCGTTAAAACACACACACACACACACACAGGTCAGGTCTGTCACCAAGAAACAGTACAAGAAGAAAGACAGGATTCAGGAGAAGCAGTGACACAGATAGGAGGAGCGAGAGAGAGAAAGAAGAAAAGGAAACTCATAGAGGACTTGGCCCGAGTCGGTGAAGAAAGGATGCCTCTGTGTGTTTGGATGGTGCCATGTGAAATTTAGTTCATGGATGTCTGTGTCTGAAACACTTGGACCCAACATGGCGTCATCAAACATACCATGTCCGTTTGACTACGTTGAGGTATTCCTTGAAATTGACCTCCTCCTCTCTGAAGAAATACTGCACTTAACTTTCACGTTCCTCACTTGAGCAACCGGTATCCTTATTATTCTGGATGATGGATAAGGAAATAACTGTTTTCTTTCTGTGTCCCTCTGCTAGCTTTCTACAGACCAAGTCCTATGAAGTTTGGCTCCAAACGGAGGACAGAGGTTGTGAGTAATTTCAGATTTGAAAGAGACAGAAATTACTTTTCAGAATTGGTAGTATTAATATTATGGGTTAATATTAATAGGATTGGACACAGAGAGAGTAGAGTGTAGAGAGAAGACTGCCACATGGAATTAGAACTCACGTCAGGGTGAGGGATGGCGTATTGTCCCTGAATGGTGTAAGCCTGGAAGGAGAGGAGGCAGAAACATACAACGCTATTAGAATCTGCTGATGGAAGTGGCTAAATCAGCGTTACCCAAACTCGGTCCTCGAACCCCAAGGGGTGCACATTTTGTTTTTGCCCTAACACTACACAGCTGATTCAAATGATCAAAGCTGGATGATTAGTTGATTATTTGAATCAGCTGTGTTGTGCTAGTGCAAAAACCAAAGCGTGCACCCCTTGGGGTCCTGGGGCGCGAGTTTGGGAAAGTCTGTGTACTTCCACTATACCTCCACTAGGGGCAGTAGTGGTCTTCATCCGTGACCCCACATCTATCAGAGTCATATTCACTGATTCTAGTCACTTGATAACTCTTTCAGTATTCTCCTAGCAGGGTTGGGCCAATTCCATTTCAATTCCAGTCAATGCAGAAAGTAAACCAAATTCCAATTCCACATTTCCCTCATTGAAAAGCATTAAAGAGAATTGGAATTAGAATTTCAGTGTAATTCCTGAATTGACTAGAATTGAATTGAAATGGAATAGACCCCAACCATGGCAATCAACTTAAATTCATGTCAAAATTAAACATACAATGCTAGCAAAGAAAGATCTATGAGCAACCTTGAAAAACAGTTCAGATATCATATCCCTTGTACTGAGGTGAATACTGAACACAACTGTCTACTTCAGTCTCTGACCACTTATGTGGCTCCATTTTTGCAAGTCACCATTTGTGAAACTTGAGCTAATGTCATAATGTCATATTACAGGCCATTATTCCTAACGAAATGTGATACAATATCTGTTGAAGGGAGTTGGATAAACAATGGGAGCTTGCACATGAAGACTTTGCTGACGTATTAAACATGTTACTGATCATTTCTTGGGTAGTAGGGACATTTTCTTGTTTTTTTGGTATTTTATTTACAATAATAACTGCTCTCTTTAATCATATTGCAAGCTCCTCCATTGTCCTCTAGACTCCCTCTCTAGTTCTTCACCCCTCACATCAATCAGGTTCAGCTTAACTTCACTGGATGAGAACAGCCAGGTGGGAGTGGCTACGGTGAGGGCTGGGGAGAGATGTGATTGGAGGAAGGAGTCGAGGACCCACTGTCAGGGGAATGTGATTGGACCTAATTGATGTGTGCTCATCGGGGTTCACAGCGTAATAATGGGGTCAGCATTGGGCTGAATTCCATTTCAACACCAGCCAGCACAGCAACTCCATCCAACATATTTTTGGATCATGTTTAGGATCAAGTCCTGAGTCAACTGGCGCTGAAATGGCAGCTAGCCCAGTTCTGATGGTGGTAGTGGTGATGGTGGTGGTGATGATATCATGCTAGCAGAGGCAGTGGCAGTGGTGAGGAGGTGAGTGATAAAACCTGGAAGTGACACTAACAGGCAGTGGCTGGTGCTGCAGTAAGAGGCTGAGGTTGGCAGTGGAGGCCCCCAGCGGGTCGGCTCTTACCTGGCCACCTGAAAAAATGACGGGGGTGGAGGCAGGCTTGGGGCGGTAGGGGATAGTGGCACCTTTCGGTGGGGACTGAGGACAGGGAGGAGAGGGGAAGAGGGGTAGAGAGAGTGTTAAGAGCAGTGGGATGAGGGATACAGTAAAGAGAGAGAAAGACAGAGACAGAGAGAGCATGAGAGACAGAGAGAGAAACAGAGAGAGACAAAGATAGAGAGAAACAGAGAGAGCGAGAGAGAGACAGAGAGAGAGAGACAGAGACAGAGAGACACAGAGAGAGAGAGACAGAGAGACACAGAGAGAGAGAGAGACAGAGAGAGAGAGCGCGGGAGAGAGAGAGAGAGAGAGAGAGAGAGAGA
Organism: Salmo trutta; assembly: GCF_901001165.1. Taxonomy (NCBI): domain Eukaryota; kingdom Metazoa; phylum Chordata; class Actinopteri; order Salmoniformes; family Salmonidae; genus Salmo; species Salmo trutta. The sequence continues at coordinate 5,896,611 of NC_042995.1, read as the reverse complement.
GAGAGAGAGCGAGAGAGAAAGAAGAGAAGAGAAGACAGGAAGAGGTTTTGTAAACTGAGGGACAGTGCCTTGGGAGAAGACATTCTGACGCTCACTACATCACAATATTGTTCTTTACTGTGGATGCATGCAGTGACATGAAACAGGTGTTGTGTATAAGAGCACACTGACAACTGAAATCACATGATTTTACCTCATAGGTCAGCTATATCAATGCAACCTGGGAAGCCATCATCTACAACATTGTTATAATCATTTTGTCCCATGGTCTATACCGACCAAGATCCTAATTCCTTCCTTAGATGTTTGAGACGGTAAAAACAATTGTACATCCACGTTTTACGTTCTAGCTGACTCCTAAGGTCTGTGTGAATGTATTTTTCCTGTATATTCCCGGGAGGACTGATCCAGACCCTCCTCCTTCATCCCTCCATACTCTACCTCTAGCATGACAACACAGATCTGCTTGACACACTGGATAATGGCTTCCGGGGCTCCTGAGATGGTGACTGCTCGTTCAGTGGAGTTGGGCAGCATGTCCCCTGCGACCTGTACCTGAGCACCTGTGGACTGAAGTGGGAAGACTGTTATTGAGCATGTGTACTGTGTAAGGTGCAATGAAAAATAGCTGGTACTGAAGCCGGATAGGAACGATTCCTAAACAAACTACTAATAAGAATGTAAAGGCTGTATATGCATTTTTTTGCCAATTAATCATTAACTAACTAATAAATTGTCAAGTGAATTCAATCAATCATTATCACTACTTATGCCCTTCTTTACCTCTCTCATTTCTTTGATCTTGGAGCCTCCTTTCCCTATGAGGGAGCCACATTGGCTGGCTGGGACCACCAGACGCAGAGTGACAGGGGGCTTGCTGGTGGCTGGACTGTTGCTCATAGAGTTGATTATATCCTGGGAAGAAACCATAAAGATCATATTAGCATAATAGTATTGTATTAAAATACCTGGTGTAACAGAATTGTAAAACAGCCACAGAATTGTAAAACAGACGTTGTAAAATGAAGCACGACCAAGAGGTGATTGAGGGGAATATGTATGCTAGATACCTCTTCAAACTTGTATGCGATCATGGCGAAGGCCTTGAAGATGGCATCTGTGGGTCCGGTGATGGTAACTATCCTCTCTGGGCAGTTTCCCTCAGAGATGTTGATGCGTGCACCGCTCTGTGGATCAAACAGTAGACACGGTTAGATAAATAAAGTAGATCATGAAGTACTAAATAGAATACTATCCATTTAATATGCATTCTTAAACTGGGTAAGGTGCATTATGGGATACATACTGCACTTACCTCTTCACGCATCTTCTTCACTGTCTCTCCTTTCTGAAAAGACAGACAACAGACAGACAAGAAACGACAACAGACAGACAACAGTTAAAACATCGGAGAGATGTCACATTAAAAAAATGTACTCATCTTAAAATAGTTTTGTAATATTCATATGATTGTGATGTGTCTATGAACATGATAGTTACCTTTCCAATGATGCTTCCAACCTCCTGCAAAGAAACAGAGGTTTGACAACAGTTAGCATCAACGTCCAATTCAATACATGACAGAAACTATCCCAAAAACCTTGAAAAGCGACCTCTCCTCGTCTCCCTCACAACCACAGATCTAAAAACACTTGATAGACAGTAACCTATCCAGCCCATTCAGCCAACAGTGGTCGTGAAGGAAAGGAGATAAGGAGATAAGGAAAGTAAGCCATATGAGAGTATTGGAACTAAAGTAAACGAAACTATCTGAGAGTATTGGAACCCAGCCGGTGTGTACTGTACCTTGCCGTGCATCAGAAGCCTGATGGTGAGGGTAACGTTGAGGCCTCCTTCGCCTGGCTGCTGCACCTTGGGTGGTTCCATGTTGGGATTGGATGTGAAGGAAGGGGTGTGGTCACGTAAAAGAGGAGTCCCAGGGCCAATGAGAGTGTGATGGAACAGCCAGCCAACCAGTCACCTGCAAGACAAGAAGGATGAGACACGACCACTCAATATTAGGCCCACTGGAAACAGCGGTACCAAACTACCACTGGATAACATTGATGGATATTATCTTTGAATGAACCTGCTCATGGATACCATTCGAGTTCTGTTCAGACAGGAAGAGTTTTATAGACTGAGTGGCAGACAGTGCTTTAACTCTGGAGGACAATCTTTAACTCTAGGATCTTAATTTGACCTATATTGTCGCAGCAAAAGAATCCTGCAGCAACAGGATTTGAATGATTACTCCATAATGTTGCTTGATCAGTGGTTAGGCTATTAGCTTGCCAAAAGTAGGCTACATGAAAAGTGCAATACTGTTAATATAACTGTGTGTTAGTGTGGGTTTTCAGTGAATTCATGTAAATTACGAAACTCATCTGCATTTCCTGCGGTGCAGGAAAATTCTGAGCAACAAAAGGGTGATCAAATTAAGATCCTACACCTGTACATCACAAAAGTATAGGGACAGGGAAGGCCATAATCCCTGAACCCAGAACTAAATGAGCTAAGGCTGTCATAAGAGACTAGGAAGGCCATAACAGTGTTGGTTGGTTGGTTAGTTGTAGCTCCATTTCATGTTGTTTGACCTTTTTTATTTCTATCCATACAAAGGATACTGATTTCAACTGGCGGAGAAAAGATTTCCAGTTCTATATCTATGGATATAGAATGTGAAGTTGTTCATTATAAATGTTCCGTTGCCATGATGGCTAGCAACGTTCTTATCCCTTGCTTGCTAGCCAACTACAGCTAACACAGTCACGTCAAGCCATGCAGCTAGAATAACAGCAATGTTGCTGCATTCAATTTCTTTGTATATATCCATAAAAACGATGTTTGATTTCGACTGGCTGAGAAAAGATGTCCTTCTCCTCCTGACACATTCATTCTTAATAGGACAGTGGAGATCGAATTTCAATATTGAAACAATGTTGCAAATGTCGAGAGACAGACAGCGATGTTTGAACAAACCCCTGTTGTTATAAAACCCAAATGTTAGGCTAGAAACATGGGGAAAAAATGTCAAGAGGCTTTTTACAGTGGAAACCAATGAATTGGCTGGCTGGGCTGATGAGATACTAGATGCGTAGGGATTTCTCAGATGGAACAGAAAACAAGATGCCCATTTTTACGTCATAGGCTTACCCCTGCTAAACAGTTTTTTGTGTATGACTTAGAACACATCTCAACCAATCACAATGCTTGTTTTGACCAACCCATTGTAGAAAGAAAGAAAGAGCGAGAACCAGAGGTTGTATGATAGGCCACACGGAGAGAGTGGGAGGCCACGGGAGGTCTCTGAGATAAGGGAGGAAAGGGTTCTGCAACCAGCTGTCTCTCTCCAATCTCCCAGAGGTCAGATTACATAAAAAGCCTTAATCCGGGTTTAAGAGCCAGGCCAGTGGTGCAGGTCTGCCACAGGGCCTGGGCAGGGACAGAAATAAACCCAGTAAAAGCAAGTGCAGGAGGGGGGTTGGGGGGTGGGGATGCACGTGGGGTGTGGTAGGCTGGCGGGACCGTAGCACAATGGACTGCTGGAGCCAGGGGTTACCGGGGTTATTTGGGGTATTTTGGTGATGGAACTAGATGAGAGGATGCAACCACTCTCTGTGGTATTGTAATAACAATACAGGTGTATATGTAGCTACCACTTCTGGTCTTCGTGAAGACATACATGGTGATGGAAATGCCTTCGAATTGGGTTGGGTATTTGAAGCATTCTTCAAAAGGTGGCATGCAGAAAACAAATCATATAGACTCCAATCGGGTCCACACACCTCCTGAGAGCCATCATGTGTGGCTGAAATGAGAATGTATTTTCTCTCATGTGCCTGGTGGTGTGTTTGAATAGCTCTTCTACCATCCACCACCTTCTCCCTCATCCACTGCAGCACAATAGAATTAGGTCACAGACTCATGATTCATCCATGCCCCATCCATGCCTTCCAGTCAACTTGCTTTTTATTTCAACAGCTAAATATTAGGCACCATTCTCAGACGGAACTCTATTTGAGACAGCGGCAGCATAAAAAAAAGACATTTAAAATTCAAAATCCTGTTTTATCTCCAAATGGGCCTATTGTGTCCCTTGGTTGAATGATATTTAATTTAATCCCAAACGGTTAACATTTGAATCTGAGCATAATCAGTTATGTATTACAATCTATTAGTAGGTTATGCAATTTAGGACATACCACTGTATTCAAGAGTGAGGCAACAGAGTGAAGGTTAATAAATGCGTCCGACCGAACACTACGTTATCAAAACCAATTGTCTGCATTCGACCAATAGTGTTTTCAAGTATATTTTCAGTGCTCTGGACAATGTATGTGTTGACCATGCTCAATCCCCTTTGTTAGCAGAGTTATCACATCAACAAGTTGGAAATAAAGAAAAAGGGAGGGAGAGAAAAAAAGAGAGAAAGAGAGGTAGAGGGGGAGAGAGAGAGAGAGAGAGAGAGAGAGAGAGAAAGAGGTAGAGAGAGATAGAGAGAGAGAAAGAGAGAGAGAGGTAGAGAGGTAGAGAGAGAGAGAGAGAGAGGTAGAGAGGTAGAGAGAGAGAGAGAGAGAGAGAGGTAGAGAGGTAGAGAGAGAGAGAGATAGAGAGAGAGGTAGAGAGGTAGAGAGAGAGAGATAGAGATAGAAAGAGGTAGAGAGAGAGATAGAGAAAGTGGTAGAGGGGTAGAGAGAGAGAGAGAGAGAGAGAGAGAGCAGTATTTCTCGTGGCATCTGATGTAGTTAGTAAGTGGGTCAGAGAGAGCTATGTTGAGCTGCAGAGCTGCTGGCCTCCTCCTCTATGGTGCTCTGCTATTGAATTAATCACGCTTTACGCTCGGGTGGACAACACCGCGCACAAAATGGCTCTTCCTTTTCTTTCATCTCTCCCTTCGTCTGCTGCCCTGCCTGCCCTCAGCCCAGTGCAGAAAAGACAGCATGCTGCAGCATCACTCCTAGAGAAGAAGCCCCACTTTACATCTGTCTGTCTTTCTTTTCATTCCTTGGCTCTTTAATGTAGAGCTAACAATGGAGGATGACTCCTCTTATGTAGGCCCACTGGACTGTGAGTGACCGAGAACACTTTACTAAATATGAAAAGAAAGCTCTCTTCAGTATCTGAAAGGGTGGGCAGGAGAGAGCTCTGAGTGAGTACAGTCACGGCCCCCATTACTGATCACCTGAAATGATTCTGTCAGCAGTCAGGAAGGGAAGAAGAAAAGGAGAGAAAGATATTTGGGAGAATTGGGTGACATCACCCGGGAATGACAGACAGAGGCTATCCAGATGCCTTGATTAGTGCTGGCCAACAGAAAGGAATGCACTGACTGGAAGTGGATCAGCACTGCAGTCTTATCATGCACTGTAGAAATGAGACAGCAATTTCTCTGCAGTGTTGCCTCACCTTATCTGGCCTCACCGCTGCCCTTCCCTGCTTCCGGTCAGCTGTGTGTGAGTTGGTGCCTGTGCATGTGTGTACTGTATGCTTGCTCAAGCTTAGACCAAAGAGAACATGCAATCAGCATCTTTAAGGTTTCCTTACTGGAGATTGGAGATTGTGTTGGAAAATGTGTTTTGTTTGAACATCTCCACAAAGTCAGAAACGGATTATATGAAACATCAACCCAAAGGCTCTTACAGCGCACGTGAGAGAAAGACTGAGATCTGGAGGAATGGGAAAATGGAGGACAGAACTTGCAGTATAATCTAGGCCAAAGCCCCATCATCTGTTCCGTTTTAATCCACCGAGCTAGAGATATGTCGTTATGATTTTCATATAAACCCTCCATAAGCAGTAGAGAGAGAGAGACCACTAAACTGAGACCCCACATTCATATACTCTGTATGTTTGCCGACTCAAATTGACCCTGATTCTACAAATGACCTTTGAGCTCAATCATAGTGTAATTAATAGAGCATGAGTTAACTCACAAGCAAACTAGACAAGGGCATACATATGTTACACACGGCACACAAATCATAGCTGTTTTCTCTTTGGTTGGCCACGTTTGCTGTTGAAGATAAGAGATGAGTGACGCAGCATTGTAATCTGTTATGAGGAGCCAAGAGAAGTGTCAGTCAGAGGATCCAGTCCATTCTACATTCTGAACCCACTAAAGAGACTTTTCATTAGGAAAACAGCTGCAGTGAACTACTCACTAAATGCAAGTCAGCACCCTCAAATAGCACCAATATGCCCCCTCAATCACCGTTGACCTCTCACCTCTAACCTTTTAGACGGCCTATGTTGTGCCTTAAGGATGTCCTATGTATCCTCAATACCATGAGGACGTCACAGAAGGAAACCCCATATGAAGAACTACATCTACTTTAATGACTCAGAACCGTCTCCCGCATGACTGAGCCTGTCACTAAAATCATCATTCTACTTCTAATAGATTTGAATGCTGGATTCAAAATGGCCTGTTGCCAGTAAGTAAGGGCCACAGCGGACAGCAGAGAAGTACATGTTGATATTAGATATTCAAGTTGAACTTGTGTTGCTGTTGGAAAATAAAATAACCAAATATACTTGTTGTTGTACCAAAGTGGCCAGAGACAGAATTGCACCCCCCCAAGTTGTCAGATCTTCCTTTGAAAAAGAAACTCTTACATGGGGGACAATGAATATAGAATAGAATAGAATAGAATGTGTTGTAGATGCAGGACACTGAGATGTGAGCAGCAGCTCTGGTCTCATCTGACGCTAACTAGGCTTTTGTTGCAGTGTGATTGGAGGGGGGGAGAAGGGGGGAGGTGGGGAGGGGGCGTCTGTGGTGCTGAGCAAACGGCCTTCCTCTCCTCTACCCGGCTGTGACAGTACACTCTAGAGCTGTCACTCTAGATCAGCCACCCCCGCGCTGAGACCTCAGCCTACATCACAGTCAAAACAGGGGCGACCACTCACTCCCTCGCACTGAGTAGTGCCCTCACCAGGCCAGGCGACACTGGAGAGAAGAGAGGGATGGGGCATGGGTGGCCCCTAAAACACTTGTCACTGTCCCCTAATAAGAATCCAATCACAAAATGGGGTCGTAAAATGTGCCATTGCCTACGACGGATAGAGAATGTAGACCCCGTTTTGCGTTGTGGCATACCATGTTGTACTGTGGCGGTAAAAGAAGAGCGTGCTGTCGGCCATCTTAGATTTCCCACAAATGTAGATGAGATCACAGCTTGTCACTAAGTCAAGGCTCCGCTGAATGAGCATGCATGGATTTACAGATCACAGTCATGTTAAACGGGTCGAGTGTAAACACATATCTTTTTTTATAATTTTTGATCGTAGTATTTTTACTTCCTTGATAGATTACAATGATATTTAGTTTTCTAAATTCCAATACAAATATTAATTTGATCATTTCAACAACACAAAATAGTGCCAGCCTTCGGTATTGTTATTTCAGATGTCGATTATGCAACATTTGAACAATTACGTGATCTTTTAAAACCTGTCCTAACCATTACGGAGGAAACGTACATTCCAACGATTTGGTGCTTCCTTAGTTCAATCCCACTGTTCACATGAATTAGTGATAATGCCAAATGACACGTTGACTGTTCCTACGGACCAAGAACACCACCAAGAGAGATAATGTGATAGTGAGGATGATTGGGATAATGGTCGTGAGGACTAGATCCATCTCATGGGCTATCAGGTTCCGTTACCATTCAGTGTGGACAAGGTCAGCGGAACCTATCGCAATAGAACGACGCCACTTCTGATCTGCAAAACATCACAATGTCATTAGAACCCACCTTAAAGGAACAATTAACCGATAATTCCATTAAACAATTAGCCCGAATGTATACGATCACAAGGGTGAGTCAATAGCAGGGAACATGGAGGGACCACAAAGAGAGGGGTCCAACCAACCAACAAGCTAACCGGCGATTCTCAAGGGAATACAGAAATACTTTCACAGCACACACATGGGGTCGCAACACCCTTTGTATTTGCCTAATGAAGGACACACTAAGAGCAACGGCTAAAACAATGGAGTCAGATCGATGTCCACTGTATTACAAAACAAAGGGGTTTCAAATAACGATGGGATTGAGATAATAAACTCGCAACATGTCAACGGCTGCTGTTCCCGCACCGCTTAACGATAACTCTACAGACATTCATTAATTATTGAAGACATTTCCTCAACTCAACATTGGCCAATATCTCCTGCTGCCAGTTTAAAGCCAGGAGACTACCCATGAAGCCTTTTTTACAAATGGTCCAACACTAGCCTACTGTACGTACATATGATACAGTCAATTGCACTATTTTACATTTCCAACATATATGTTTATAAAAATAAATACATATTTGAATAGTAACAATATGACCATTGGACTCATCAGAGGCCTTCCTCAAACCTGATCTAGAAGCTGAAAAATAGGCATTACCTTCGTGCAGCGTAAAACAGATGGCCACCACTTTCGACGTTTCGCAAAAGATTAAAAAAACACAGAATGAAAATGATTTTTTCCCTCTCCCCTTTGCTATGCCCAGTCTGAATCGGGATATCTGATTGGTTGGAAAGGCCAAATCACATGGGCGAGACAGAGAACCCGTGACCCCTCTCTAAATAAAATGACGAAATGAAACAGCCTTGCATCCTAGCCGAACAATTTGTGGCAGTGTGATACCCTGACTACACTGACGATGTTGTGGTCTACTGTAAATAGGCTGTATGATGAGGCAGGATGGGGTCACCATCCCCCCCTCCCCGACCCCCAAATGGAACAAAGGGGGTGCCTAGTGAGGCACGCTGGCATTGGGGCATGTCTACGGAGGCGGGGTGTCAAAGTCTGCATAGCCACCCCCAGGCACTCGCCTGTCCTGTAGGTCAATTGTTCACCCACCAACCCACCAACTCACCAACCCACCAACCCACCAACCCACCAACCCACCAACTCACCAACCCACCAACCCACCGCCTTCTTCTCTAGCTGATCACGAACGCAACACCCAAAGTATTTTCAGATACAACAACCGCCACGGAACGCCAGCACAAACCCACAGACCCCCAACGTCTGTGACAAGGGACTACCAGGGTTAGTGGTTGGTTTGTGGGTTGGGGTGGTGGTCTGTGTGCCCTGGAGGATGAGGCTGGTAGAGGGATGGCAATGCAGAGGTCAAAGCCCAAACCCCACATCACATGTCTGTCGTAACATCCAACAGCCCTCGAACCACCCTGGCTCCTCCCGGCTGGCTTTTAATCTGCGTGTGTCTGTGTGTGTGTGTGTGTGTTTGTGGAATTACAGGGAGCTTTAGAGGCATCCCGTCCAGATTATTCAATCCTGCTAAAATCCAACCCTGTGTCAGATGGACAGTTGTGCAGGGACCCCAGCAGCACAGACAGAATGTAGGGTTTAGGGGGTGGAGGGTTTGAGGGGGGCGATGTGGGTGACGGGGGTACAGGCATTGGATTAGGGGCAACACAAACAATGAGGAGCGTGTCCCACCTAAATTTCAATTGTTCAGAGGGAAGCAATAAGCATATCTCGGTTTATATATGTCCTCTTAAACACTCAACATCTATCTATCTATCTATCCCCCAAAACACAGAATGATCCCCACAGCCACCCTACCGCCTCGCCTGTCGATTGGCCCATGGGAGAATACCACAAATAGAGCATTAAATTTGCTCCACATTGAATTACAAGAGGCTGAGAGAGGCACAGTGTCACAGAGAATCTGCTTTATATTCAAATAACGCTGTTGGCTCTCCTTCAAAAGCAAGAGTACATGGTGGCAGCCCCACAGACACAGACTTGAACTTTACCGTTTTTCCTCAAGTTATTACCATGTAAGGCCTTGTCCTCATAGTTTTAGACAGCGTCCTCTCAATGTCTCCTTCCCTTAGGGCCCACTGATCTGAAAGGACTTGATAGGTGAAAGTGATATTGTGGAACTGGGAAACCTGTCCCAGTTGTTGCACCTATCAGTGCTCATGAAGGAAAGGAAATAAGGAAAGAAATACATTTGAAAGTATTGGGACGTGGCCAATGTATTCCTCCATATCCCAAGGCAGTCACAGTGCATGTTTTACTATAAACATATACAAACCCCTATAGCAACCACAGAGATGGCAAGGATATCTACATCTCAAGTACATGCAAAAGGTCCAGAGTGAGTCTTATAGAAGGCCTCTTTACCTAGTAGTATTCATATGGTCAGGCAGTGTACAGTATCTTACCGGTTCAGATGAAGGGAAAGTTCCAGAGGAGGAGATGGAGGTTCAGTTTGGGACCAGACAAACATGGAGGACAACGGACACTCTGAGGTATGGGCAGGCTGGCCTGCTTCTATATGTAAACTTGCCCTCATAGCCATCAGCAAGGTGACCAGCCCAGCCCAGCCCAACCCAGACTAGCCCTCGGTGGGAGAAGCACCCTCCCCATAGCCACCCCAGTCCCCTGTCAGGAACAGGCAGGCCTGATGGAGGCAGAAGGGCGTGAAGGAGAGAGGGAGCGAGGGAGAGAGGGATCAGGAGGAACAGTCGATCCCGCCAGTGATTGTTGACGTGGTGACTGAAGGAGGCGGGGCTGGCCTCACTGAGGTACCAAATAACGAGTGTTGTGTGAGTGTGTCTATGTGTGTGTGTGTGTGTGTGTGTGTGTGTGTGTGTGTGTGGGGGGGGGGGGGGGGGGGGGGGGGGCACAAAGGGACTTTTGGGGGAGGTGATTATCTAAACACTTCCCCTGACCTAATGAACATTTTATATCAATACTCAATACTTTTTATACAACCAACTGACGTATCCTGGGCTGCAGGATCATTAAAAACGTCATTATTGATAGCGGAGAAGCCACAAGCCACATGCCCCTGATCCCATGCATTGTCTACTGTAAAGCGTCTGTGTGTACCTGGTGAGATGAGTCAGGCGCAGGACAGCAGATAAGAGTAAAGAAAGCAATTTTACTCCAAATATTTCACAACACACATCGTAAATACAAGGCCACACAATACGGACCGCAATACAACAAACAATTACTCGCAAACAAACATGGGGGAACAGAGGGTTAAATAATGAACAAGTAATTGGGGGATTGAAACCAGGTGTGTAAGACAAAGACAAAATAAATGGAAAATGAAAGTGGATCGGCGATGGCTAGAAGGCCGGTGACGTCGACCGCCGAACGCCACCCGAACAAGGAGAGGGACCGACTTCGGCGGAAGTTGTGACAGTCTACAGTACCTAACGAACAGACACTGACTAAGATTTGTCTTACAACACACTTTACAGCCAGGCAGAATGGTGCTTTAACAAGTTTAACAAGGGCCCAGTTTTTCTAAAGTTATCTATCTGGATTTCGCCTATCGGATAGGATTAAATGCATAGAAATAGAATGAATAGGACAGACGTATCATTGACTTGAATGGGGACTCCCACTCTATTCATTCCATTTCTAGGCATTTTATATCTCTGCGCATCGCTTTTGAAAAACTGGGCCCTGATGTCCGATTTTGATCCTAGAATAGAGTCGTGTAATCTTTGACCATCTTATCATCCAAATGATCTTTATTATACGCCCGTGGGGATAAGAGTGCACGGCACTTCCTTCTGTCTCAGTCAAAACAACAGACCTCCTCCGCCAGGCAGCTTCCTCTCCCCTCCCCTTCTAAAAGCCTCCCCTTCCCCTCTGTGCCCCCACAGCCCCATAATCCACAACAACAATCCCAGCCCCTAATGGAAAATATGGCCTGACCCTCTCCACTGATGTGGTCAATGCAGCCAGTAATGGGTCCACATTGCCTTGCAGCTAAAACCAATAATGAATGGGGTGAATGTCTGAAATGGAACTTTAACCGTGTTGGTCTGTCTCTTTCGTCACATCACGGTATGTGGTCTTCCTTTAGTAATACCAGCGTCCGTATATACAGAGGAATAGTCCTTTCAACGTCTAATCAAACGCAACATTCACTGATGCTATTCACCTCCTCAATAGATTGTTGTTTTTGCGACATCATTTCTCAACGCGTGATTTGTAGACTTGTCAGAGTTCTATAAGACATTATAAACAGGGTGGTTCGAGCCCTGAATGCTGATTGGCTGACAGCCGTGCTATATCAGACCGTATACCACTGGTATGAAAAAACATTTATTTTTAATGCTCTAATTACGTTGGTAACCAGTTTATAATAGCAATAAGTCACCTCAGGGGTTTGTGGTAAATGGCCAATATACCACTGCTAAGGGCTGTACGCAGGCACTCCGCGTTGCATTGGGTATAAGACCAGCCCTTAGCCGTGGTATATTGGCTATATACCACACACCCCTTCGGCATTATTGCTTACACAACATATCCTATACAGTACAAGTTACACTAATCCAATCAAATGACCACATTGATGGAAAATCCATCAGATTCCATGGTTCGGATTAGTGATGACATCAGACATGTGGGTTTTACAGGTTAGTGCTACGTGATGACATCAGACATGTGGGTTATACAGGTTAGTGCTACGTGATGACATCAGACATGTGGGTTATACAGGTTAGTGCTACGTGATGACATCAGTCATTATACAGGTTAGTGCTACGTGATGACATCAGACATTATACAGGTTAGTGCTACGTGATGACATCAGACATGTAGGTTATACTGGTTAGTGCTACGTGATGACATCAGACATTATACAGGTTAGTGCTACGTGATGACATCAGACATTATACAGGTTAGTGCTACGTGATGACATCAGACATTATACAGGTTAGTGCTACGTGATGACATCAGACATGTGGGTTATAAAGGTTAGTGCTATGTGATGACATAAGACATGTGGGTTATACAGGTTAGTGCTATGTGATGACATCAGACATGTGGGTTATACAGGTTAGTGCTATGTGATGACATCAGACATGTGGGTTTTACAGGTTAGTGCTACGTGATGACATCAGACATGTGGGTTATACAGGTTAGTGCTATGTGATGACATCAGACATGTGGGTTATACAGGTTAGTGCTACGTGATGACATCAGACATGTGGGTTATACAGGTTAGTGCTACGTGATGACATCAGTCATTATACAGGTTAGTGCTACGTGATGACATCAGACATTATACAGGTTAGTGCTACGTGATGACATCAGACATGTAGGTTATACTGGTTAGTGCTACGTGATGACATCAGACATTATACAGGTTAGTGCTACGTGATGACATCAGACATTATACAGGTTAGTGCTACGTGATGACATCAGACATTATACAGGTTAGTGCTACGTGATGACATCAGACATGTGGGTTATAAAGGTTAGTGCTATGTGATGACATAAGACATGTGGGTTATACAGGTTAGTGCTATGTGATGACATCAGACATGTGGGTTATACAGGTTAGTGCTATGTGATGACATCAGACATGTGGGTTTTACAGGTTAGTGCTACGTGATGACATCAGACATGTGGGTTATACAGGTTAGTGCTACGTGATGACATCAGACATGTGGGTTTTACAGGTTAGTGCTATGTGATGACATCAGACATGTGGGTTATACAGGTTAGTGCTACGTGATGACATCAGACATGTGGGTTATACAGGTTAGTGCTACGTGATGACATCAGTCATTATACAGGTTAGTGCTACGTGATGACATCAGACATTATACAGGTTAGTGCTACGTGATGACATCAGACATGTAGGTTATACTGGTTAGTGCTACGTGATGACATCAGACATTATACAGGTTAGTGCTACGTGATGACATCAGACATTATACAGGTTAGTGCTACGTGATGACATCAGACATTATACAGGTTAGTGCTACGTGATGACATCAGACATGTGGGTTATAAAGGTTAGTGCTATGTGATGACATAAGACATGTGGGTTATACAGGTTAGTGCTATGTGATGACATCAGACATGTGGGTTATACAGGTTAGTGCTATGTGATGACATCAGACATGTGGGTTTTACAGGTTAGTGCTACGTGATGACATCAGACATGTGGGTTATACAGGTTAGTGCTACGTGATGACATCAGACATGTGGGTTTTACAGGTTAGTGCTACGTGATGACATCAGACATGTGGGTTATACAGGTTAGTGCTACGTGATGACATCAGACATGTGGGTTATACAGGTTAGTGCTACGTGATGACATCAGTCATTATACAGGTTAGTGCTACGTGATGACATCAGACATTATACAGGTTAGTGCTACGTGATGACATCAGACATGTAGGTTATACTGGTTAGTGCTACGTGATGACATCAGACATTATACAGGTTAGTGCTACGTGATGACATCAGACATTATACAGGTTAGTGCTACATGATGTCATCAGACATGTGGGTTATAAAGGTTAGTGCTATGTGATGACATAAGACATGTGGGTTATACAGGTTAGTGCTATGTGATGACATCAGACATGTGGGTTATACAGGTTAGTGCTATGTGATGACATCAGACATGTGGGTTTTACAGGTTAGTGCTACGTGATGACATCAGACATGTGGGTTATACAGGTTAGTGCTACGTGATGACATCAGACATGTGGGTTTTACAGGTTAGTGCTACGTGATGACATCAGACATGTGGGTTATACAGGTTAGTGCTACGTGATGACATCAGACATGTGGGTTATACAGGTTAGTGCTACGTGATGACATCAGTCATTATACAGGTTAGTGCTACGTGATGACATCAGACATTATACAGGTTAGTGCTACGTGATGACATCAGACATGTAGGTTATACTGGTTAGTGCTACGTGATGACATCAGACATTATACAGGTTAGTGCTACGTGATGACATCAGACATTATACAGGTTAGTGCTACGTGATGACATCAGACATTATACAGGTTAGTGCTACGTGATGACATCAGACATGTGGGTTATAAAGGTTAGTGCTATGTGATGACATAAGACATGTGGGTTATACAGGTTAGTGCTATGTGATGACATCAGACATGTGGGTTATACAGGTTAGTGCTATGTGATGACATCAGACATGTGGGTTTTACAGGTTAGTGCTACGTGATGACATCAGACATGTGGGTTATACAGGTTAGTGCTACGTGATGACATCAGACATGTGGGTTTTACAGGTTAGTGCTACGTGATGACATCAGACATGTGGGTTATACAGGTTAGTGCTACGTGATGACATCAGACATGTAGGTTATACTGGTTAGTGCTACGTGATGACATCAGTCATTATACAGGTTAGTGCTACGTGATGACATCAGACATTATACAGGTTAGTGCTATGTGATGACATCAGACATGTAGGTTATACTGGTTAGTGCTACGTGATGACATCAGACATTATACAGGTTAGTGCTACGTGATGACATCAGACATTATACAGGTTAGTGCTACGTGATGACATCAGACATTATACAGCTTAGTGCTACGTGATGACATCAGACATGTGGGTTATACAGGTTAGTGCTATGTGATGACATCAGACATGTGGGTTATACAGGTTAGTGCTATGTGATGACATCAGACATGTGGGTTATACAGGTTAGTGCTATGTGATGACATCAGACATGTGGGTTATACAGCTTAGTGCTACGTGATGACATCAGACATGTAGGTTATACAGGTTAGTGCTACGTGATGACATCAGTCATTATACAGGTTAGTGCTATGTGATGACATCAGACATTATACAGGTTAGTGCTACGTGATGACATCAGACATGTGGGTTATACAGGTTAGTGCTACGTGATGACATCAGACATGTAGGTTATACAGGTTAGTGCTATGTGATGACATCAGACATTATACAGGTTAGTGCTATGTGATGACATCAGACATTATACAGGTTAGTGCTACGTGATGAAATCAGACATGTGGGTTATACAGGTTAGTGCTACGTGATGACATCAGACATGTAGGTTATACAGGTTAGTTCTATGTGATGACATCAGACATTAAACAGGTTAGTGCTACGTGATGACATCAGACATTATACAGGTTAGTGCTACGTGATGACATCAGACATGTGGGTTATACAGGTTAGTGCTATGTGATGACATCAGACATTATCCAAGTTAGTGCTATGTGATGACATCAGACATTATACAGGTTAGTGCTAAGTGATGACATCAGACATGTAGGTTATACAGGTTAGTGATATGTGATGACATCAGACATGTGAATTATACAGGTTAGTGCTACGTGATGACATCAGACATTATACAGGTCACACGCAGCATGCTGTGGTGGTAACAAATGAGTAAATTCCCTCCTGTCTAGTGAGCGTCACCATGGATACAGGACAGGGATTACAACCAGCCGGAGTACTGCACCACCAGGGATACAGGACAGAGATTATAACCAGCCAGAGTACTGCATCACCATGGATACAGGACAGGGATTATAACCAGCCAGAGTACTGCATAACCATGGATACAGGACAGGGATTATAACCAGCCAGAGTACTGCACCACCATGGATACAGGACAGAGTTTATAACCAGCCAGAGTACTGCACCACCATGGATACAGGACAGAGATTATAACCAGCCAGAGTACTGCATCACCATGGATACAGGACAGGGATTATAACCAGCCAGAGTACTGCACCACCATGGATACAGGACAGGGATTATAACCAGCTAGAGTACTGCACCACCATGGATACAAGAGAGGGATTATAACCAGCCAGAATACTGCACCACCATGGATACAGGACAGAGATTATAACCAGCCAGATTACTGCACCACCATGGATACAGGACAGAGATTATAACCAGCCAGAGTACTGCATCACCATGGATACAGGACAGGGATTATAACCAGCCAGAGTACTGCACCACCATGGATACAGGACAGGGATTATAACCAGCCAGAGTACTGCATCACCATGGATACAGGACAGGGATTATAACCAGCCAGAGTACTGCACCACCATGGATACAGGACAGAGATTATAACCAGCCAGAGTACTGCACCACCATGGATACAGGACAGGGATTATAACCAGCCAGAGTACTGCACCACCATGGATACAGGACAGGGATTATAACCAGCCAGAGTACTGCATCACCATGGATACAAGACAGGGATTATAACGAGCCAGAGTACTGCACCACCATGGATACAGTACAGGGATTAAACCAGCCAGAGTACTGCACCACCATGGATACAGGACAGGGATTATAACCAGCTAGAGTACTGCACCACCATGGATACAGGACAGAGATTATAACCAGCCAGAGTACTGCACCACCATGGACACAGGACAGGGATTATAACCAGCCAGAGTACTGCACCACCATGTATACAGGACAGAGATAATAACCAGCCAGAGTACTGCATCACCATGGATACAGGACAGAGATTATAACCAGCCAGAGTACTGCACCACCATGGATACAGGACAGGGATTATAACCAGCCAGAGTACTGCACCACCATGGATACAGGACAGGGATTATAACCAGCCAGAGTACTGCATCACCATGGATACAGGACAGGGATTATAACCAGCCAGAGTACTGCACCACCATGGATACAGGACAGAGATTATAACCAGCCAGAGTACTGCACCACCATGGATACAGGACAGGGATTATAACCAGCCAGAGTACTGCATCACCATGGATACAAGACAGGGATTATAACAAGCCAGAGTACTGCACCACCATGGTTACAGTACAGGGATTAAACCAGCCAGAGTACTGCAACACCATGGATACAGGACAGGGATTATAACCAGCTAAAGTACTGCACCACCATGGATACAGGACAGAGATTATAACCAGCCAGAGTACTGCATCACCATGGATACAGGACAGAGATTATAACCAGCCAGAGTACTGCACCACCATGGACACAGGACAGGGATTATAACCAGCCAGAGTACTGCACCACCATGTATACAGGACAGAGATAATAACCAGCCAGAGTACTGCATCACCATGGATACAGGACAGAGATTATAACCAGCCAGAGTACTGCACCACCATGGATACAGGACAGGAATTATAACCAGCCAGAGTACTGCACCACCATGGATACAGGACAGGGATTATAACCAGCCAGAGTACTGCATCACCATGGATACAAGACAGGGATTATAACCAGCCAGAGTACTGCACCACCATGGATACAGTTCAGGGATTATAACCAGCCAGAGTACTGCACCACCATGGATACAGGACAGGGATTACAACCAGCCAGAGTACTGCATCACCATGGATACAGGACAGGGATTATAACCAGCCAGAGTACTGCACCGCCATGGATACAGGACAGAGATTATAACCAGCCAGAATACTGCACCACCATGGATACAGGACAGGGATTATAACCAGCCAGAGTACTGCATCGCCATGGATACAGGACAGGGATTATAACCAGCCAGAGTACTGCATCACCATGGATACAGGACAGGGATTATAACCAGCCAGAGTACTGCACCACCATGGATACAAGACAGGGATTATAACCAGCCAGAGTACTGCACCACCATGGATACAGGACAGGGATTATAACCAGCCAGAGTACTGCACCACCATGGATACAGGACAGGGATTATAACCAGCCAGAGTACTGCACCACCATGGATACAAGACAGGGATTATAACCAGCCAGAGTACTGCACCACCATGGATACAGGACAGAGTTTATAACCAGCCAGAGTACTGCACCACCATGGATACAGGACAGAGATTATAACCAGCCAGAGTACTGCATCACCATGGATACAGGACAGGGATTATAACCAGCCAGAGTACTGCACCACCATGGATACAGGACAGGGATTATAACCAGCTAGAGTACTGCACCACCATGGATACAAGAGAGGGATTATAACCAGCCAGAATACTGCACCACCATGGATACAGGACAGAGATTATAACCAGCCAGATTACTGCACCACCATGGATACAGGACAGAGATTATAACCAGCCAGAGTACTGCATCACCATGGATACAGGACAGGGATTATAACCAGCCAGAGTACTGCACCACCATGGATACAGGACAGGGATTATAACCAGCCAGAGTACTGCACCACCATGGATACAGGACAGGGATTATAACCAGCCAGAGTACTGCATCACCATGGATACAGGACAGGGATTATAACCAGCCAGAGTACTGCACCACCATGGATACAGGACAGAGATTATAACCAGCCAGAGTACTGCACCACCATGGATACAGGACAGGGATTATAACCAGCCAGAGTACTGCATCACCATGGATACAAGACAGGGATTATAACGAGCCAGTGTACTGCACCACCATGGATACAGTACAGGGATTAAACCAGCCAGAGTACTGCACCACCATGGATACAGGACAGGGATTATAACCAGCTAGAGTACTGCACCACCATGGATACAGGACAGAGATTATAACCAGCCAGAGTACTGCATCACCATGGATACAGGACAGAGATTATAACCAGCCAGAGTACTGCACCACCATGGACACAGGACAGGGATTATAACCAGCCAGAGTACTGCACCACCATGTATACAGGACAGAGATAATAACCAGCCAGAGTACTGCATCACCATGGATACAGGACAGAGATTATAACCAGCCAGAGTACTGCACCACCATGGATACAGGACAGGGATTATAACCAGCCAGAGTACTGCACCACCATGGATACAGGACAGGGATTATAACCAGCCAGAGTACTGCATCACCATGGATACAGGACAGGGATTATAACCAGCTAGAGTACTGCACCACCATGGATACAGGACAGAGATTATAACCAGCCAGAGTACTGCACCACCATGGATACAGGACAGGGATTATAACCAGCCAGAGTACTGCACCACCATGGATACAGGACAGGGATTATAACCAGCCAGAGTACTGCATCACCATGGATACAAGACAGGGATTATAACGAGCCAGAGTACTGCACCACCATGGATACAGTACAGGGATTAAACCAGCCAGAGTACTGCACCACCATGGATACAGGACAGGGATTATAACCAGCTAGAGTACTGCACCACCATGGATACAGGACAGAGATTATAACCAGCCAGAGTACTGCATCACCATGGATACAGGACAGAGATTATAACCAGCCAGAGTACTGCACCACCATGGACACAGGACAGGGATTATAACCAGCCAGAGTACTGCACCACCATGTATACAGGACAGAGATAATAACCAGCCAGAGTACTGCATCACCATGGATACAGGACAGAGATTATAACCAGCCAGAGTACTGCACCACCATGGATACAGGACAGGGATTATAACCAGCCAGAGTACTGCACCACCATGGATACAGGACAGGGATTATAACCAGCCAGAGTACTGCATCACCATGGATACAGGACAGGGATTATAACCAGCCAGAGTACTGCACCACCATGGATACAGGACAGAGATTATAACCAGCCAGAGTACTGCACCACCATGGATACAGGACAGGGATTATAACCAGCCAGAGTACTGCATCACCATGGATACAAGACAGGGATTATAACAAGCCAGAGTACTGCACCACCATGGATACAGGACAGGGATTAAACCAGCCAGAGTACTGCACCACCATGGATACAGGACAGGGATTATAACCAGCTAGAGTACTGCACCACCATGGATACAGGACAGAGATTATAACCAGCCAGAGTACTGCATCACCATGGATACAGGACAGAGATTATAACCAGCCAGAGTAATGCACCACCATGGACACAGGACAGGGATTATAACCAGCCAGAGTACTGCACCACCATGTATACAGGACAGAGATAATAACCAGCCAGAGTACTGCATCACCATGGATACAGGACAGAGATTATAACCAGCCAGAGTACTGCACCACCATGGATACAGGACAGGAATTATAACCAGCCAGAGTACTGCACCACCATGGATACAGGACAGGGATTATAACCAGCCAGAGTACTGCATCACCATGGATACAAGACAGGGATTATAACCAGCCAGAGTACTGCACCACCATGGATACAGTTCAGGGATTATAACCAGCCAGAGTACTGCACCACCATGGATACAGGACAGGGATTACAACCAGCCAGAACACTGCATCACCATGGATACAGGACAGGGATTATAACCAGCCAGAGTACTGCACCGCCATGGATACAGGACAGAGATTATAACCAGCCAGAATACTGCACCACCATGGATACAGGACAGGGATTATAACCAGCCAGAGTACTGCATCGCCATGGATACAGGACAGGGATTATAACCAGCCAGAGTACTGCATCACCATGGATACAGGACAGGGATTATAACCAGCCAGAGTACTGCACCACCATGGATACAAGACAGGGATTATAACCAGCCAGAGTACTGCACCACCATGGATACAGGACAGGGATTATAACCAGCCAGAGTACTGCACCACCATGGATACAGGACAGGGATTATAACCAGCCAGAGTACTGCACCACCATGGATACAAGACAGGGATTATAACCAGCCAGAGTACTGCACCACCATGGATACAGGACAGAGATTATAACCAGCCAGAGTACTGCACCACCATGGATACAGGACAGGGATTATAACCAGCCAGAGTACTGCATCACCATGGATACAGGACAGGGATTATAACCAGCCAGAGAACTGCACCACCATGGATACAGGACAGGGATTATAACCAGCTAGAGTACTGCACCACCATGGATACAGAACAGAGATTATAACCAGCCAGAGTACTGCATCACCATGGATACAGGACAGAGATTATAACCAGCCAGAGTACTGCACCACCATGGACACAGGACAGGGATTATAACCAGCCAGAGTACTGCACCACCATGTATACAGGACAGAGATTATAACCAACCAGAGCACTGCATCACCATGGATACAAGACAGGGATTATAACCAGCCGGAGTACTGCATCACCATGGATACAGGACAGGGATTATAACCAGCCAGAGAACTGCATCACCATGGATACAGGACAGAGATTATAACCAGCCAGAGTACTGCACCACCATGGACACAGGACAGGGATTATAACCAGCCAGAGTACTGCACCACCATGGATACAGGGCAGGGATTATAACCAGCCAGAGTACTGCATCACCATGGATACAGGACAGGGATTATAACCAGCCAGAGTACTGCACCACCATGGATACAGGACAGGGATTATAACCAGCCAGAGTACTGCATCACCATGGATACAGTACAGTGATTATAACCAGCCAGAGTACTGCATCACCATGGATACAGGACAGGGATTATATCCAGCCAGAGTACTGCACCACCATGGACACAGGACAGGGATTATAACCAGCCAGAGTACTGCACCACCATGTATACAGGAATGAGATTATAACCAGCCAGAGCACTGCATCACCATGGATACAAGACAGGGATTATAACCAGCCGGAGTACTGCATCACCATGGATACAGGACAGGGATTATAACCAGCCAGAGTACTGCATCACCATGGATACAGGACAGAGATTATAACCAGCCAGAGTACTGCACCACCATGGACACAGGACAGGGATTATAACCAGCCAGAGTACTGCACCACCATGGATACAGGGCAGGGATTATAACCAGCCAGAGTACTGCATCACCATGGATACAGGACAGGGATTATAACCAGCCAGAGTACTGCACCACCATGGATACAGGACAGGGATTATAACCAGCCAGAGTACTGCATCACCATGGATACAGGACAGGGATTATAACCAGCCAGAGTACTGCATCACCATGGATACAGGACAGGGATTATAACCAGCCAGAGTACTGCACCACCATGGATACAGGACAGAGATTATAACCAGCCAGAGTACTGCACCACCATGGATACAGGACAGGGATTATAACCAGCCAGAGTACTGCACCACCATGGATACAAGACAGGGATTATAACCAGCCAGAGTACTGCACCACCATGGATACAGGACAGAGTTTATAACCAGCCAGAGTACTGCACCACCATGGATACAGGACAGAGATTATAACCAGCCAGAGTACTGCATCACCATGGATACAGGACAGGGATTATAACCAGCCAGAGTACTGCACCACCATGGATACAGGACAGGGATTATAACCAGCTAGAGTACTGCACCACCATGGATACAAGAGAGGGATTATAACCAGCCAGAATACTGCACCACCATGGATACAGGACAGAGATTATAACCAGCCAGATTACTGCACCACCATGGATACAGGACAGAGATTATAACCAGCCAGAGTACTGCATCACCATGGATACAGGACAGGGATTATAACCAGCCAGAGTACTGCACCACCATGGATACAGGACAGGGATTGTAACCAGCCAGAGTACTGCACCACCATGGATACAGGACAGGGATTATAACCAGCCAGAGTACTGCATCACCATGGATACAGGACAGGGATTATAACCAGCCAGAGTACTGCACCACCATGGATACAGGACAGAGATTATAACCAGCCAGAGTACTGCACCACCATGGATACAGGACAGGGATTATAACCAGCCAGAGTACTGCATCACCATGGATACAAGACAGGGATTATAACGAGCCAGAGTACTGCACCACCATGGATACAGTACAGGGATTAAACCAGCCAGAGTACTGCACCACCATGGATACAGGACAGGGATTATAACCAGCTAGAGTACTGCACCACCATGGATACAGGACAGAGATTATAACCAGCCAGAGTACTGCATCACCATGGATACAGGACAGAGATTATAACCAGCCAGAGTACTGCACCACCATGGACACAGGACAGGGATTATAACCAGCCAGAGTACTGCACCACCATGTATACAGGACAGAGATAATAACCAGCCAGAGTACTGCATCACCATGGATACAGGACAGAGATTATAACCAGCCAGAGTACTGCACCACCATGGATACAGGACAGGGATTATAACCAGCTAGAGTACTGCACCACCATGGATACAGGACAGAGATTATAACCAGCCAGAGTACTGCACCACCATGGATACAGGACAGGGATTATAACCAGCCAGAGTACTGCACCACCATGGATACAGGACAGGGATTATAACCAGCCAGAGTACTGCATCACCATGGATACAAGACAGGGATTATAACGAGCCAGAGTACTGCACCACCATGGATACAGTACAGGGATTAAACCAGCCAGAGTACTGCACCACCATGGATACAGGACAGGGATTATAACCAGCTAGAGTACTGCACCACCATGGATACAGGACAGAGACTATAACCAGCCAGAGTACTGCATCACCATGGATACAGGACAGAGATTATAACCAGCCAGAGTACTGCACCACCATGGACACAGGACAGGGATTATAACCAGCCAGAGTACTGCACCACCATGTATACAGGACAGAGATAATAACCAGCCAGAGTACTGCATCACCATGGATACAGGACAGAGATTATAACCAGCCAGAGTACTGCACCACCATGGATACAGGACAGGGATTATAACCAGCCAGAGTACTGCACCACCATGGATACAGGACAGGGATTATAACCAGCCAGAGTACTGCATCACCATGGATACAGGACAGGGATTATAACCAGCCAGAGTACTGCACCACCATGGATACAGGACAGAGATTATAACCAGCCAGAGTACTGCACCACCATGGATACAGGACAGGGATTATAACCAGCCAGAGTACTGCATCACCATGGATACAAGACAGGGATTATAACAAGCCAGAGTACTGCACCACCATGGATACAGGACAGGGATTAAACCAGCCAGAGTACTGCACCACCATGGATACAGGACAGGGATTATAACCAGCTAGAGTACTGCACCACCATGGATACAGGACAGAGATTATAACCAGCCAGAGTACTGCATCACCATGGATACAGGACAGAGATTATAACCAGCCAGAGTAATGCACCACCATGGACACAGGACAGGGATTATAACCAGCCAGAGTACTGCACCACCATGTATACAGGACAGAGATAATAACCAGCCAGAGTACTGCATCACCATGGATACAGGACAGAGATTATAACCAGCCAGAGTACTGCACCACCATGGATACAGGACAGGAATTATAACCAGCCAGAGTACTGCACCACCATGGATACAGGACAGGGATTATAACCAGCCAGAGTACTGCATCACCATGGATACAAGACAGGGATTATAACCAGCCAGAGTACTGCACCACCATGGATACAGTTCAGGGATTATAACCAGCCAGAGTACTGCACCACCATGGATACAGGACAGGGATTACAACCAGCCAGAACACTGCATCACCATGGATACAGGACAGGGATTATAACCAGCCAGAGTACTGCACCGCCATGGATACAGGACAGAGATTATAACCAGCCAGAATACTGCACCACCATGGATACAGGACAGGGATTATAACCAGCCAGAGTACTGCATCGCCATGGATACAGGACAGGGATTATAACCAGCCAGAGTACTGCATCACCATGGATACAGGACAGGGATTATAACCAGCCAGAGTACTGCACCACCATGGATACAAGACAGGGATTATAACCAGCCAGAGTACTGCACCACCATGGATACAGGACAGGGATTATAACCAGCCAGAGTACTGCACCACCATGGATACAGGACAGGGATTATAACCAGCCAGAGTACTGCACCACCATGGATACAAGACAGGGATTATAACCAGCCAGAGTACTGCACCACCATGGATACAGGACAGAGATTATAACCAGCCAGAGTACTGCACCACCATGGATACAGGACAGGGATTATAACCAGCCAGAGTACTGCATCACCATGGATACAGGACAGGGATTATAACCAGCCAGAGAACTGCACCACCATGGATACAGGACAGGGATTATAACCAGCTAGAGTACTGCACCACCATGGATACAGAACAGAGATTATAACCAGCCAGAGTACTGCATCACCATGGATACAGGACAGAGATTATAACCAGCCAGAGTACTGCACCACCATGGACACAGGACAGGGATTATAACCAGCCAGAGTACTGCATCACCATGGATACAGGACAGGGATTATATCCAGCCAGAGTACTGCACCACCATGGACACAGGACAGGGATTATAACCAGCCAGAGTACTGCACCACCATGTATACAGGAATGAGATTATAACCAGCCAGAGCACTGCATCACCATGGATACAAGACAGGGATTATAACCAGCCGGAGTACTGCATCACCATGGATACAGGACAGGGATTATAACCAGCCAGAGTACTGCATCACCATGGATACAGGACAGAGATTATAACCAGCCAGAGTACTGCACCACCATGGACACAGGACAGGGATTATAACCAGCCAGAGTACTGCACCACCATGGATACAGGGCAGGGATTATAACCAGCCAGAGTACTGCATCACCATGGATACAGGACAGGGATTATAACCAGCCAGAGTACTGCACCACCATGGATACAGGACAGGGATTATAACCAGCCAGAGTACTGCATCACCATGGATACAGGACAGGGATTATAACCAGCCAGAGTACTGCATCACCATGGATACAGGACAGGGATTATAACCAGCCAGAGTACTGCACCACCATGGATACAGGACAGAGATTATAACCAGCCAGAGTACTGCACCACCATGGATACAGGACAGGGATTATAACCAGCCAGAGTACTGCACCACCATGGATACAGGACAGGGATTATAACCAGCCAGAGTACTGCACCACCATGGATACAGGACAGGGATTATAACCAGCCAGAGTACTGCATCACCATGGATACAGGACAGGGATTATAACCAGCCAGAGTACTGCACCACCATGGATACAGGACAGGGATTATAACCAGCTAGAGTACTGCACCACCATGGATACAGAACAGAGATTATAACCAGCCAGAGTACTGCATCACCATGGATACAGGACAGAGATTATAACCAGCCAGAGTACTGCACCACCATGGACACAGGACAGGGATTATAACCAGCCAGAGTACTGCACCACCATGTATACAGGACAGAGATTATTACCAGCCAGAGCACTGCATCACCATGGATACAAGACAGGGATTATAACCAGCCGGAGTACTGCATCACCATGGATACAGGACAGGGATTATAACCAGCCAGAGTACTGCATCACCATGGATACAGGACAGAGATTATAACCAGCCAGAGTACTGCACCACCATGGACACAGGACAGGGATTATAACCAGCCAGAGTACTGCACCACCATGGATACAGGGCAGGGATTATAACCAGCCAGAGTACTGCATCACCATGGATACAGGACAGGGATTATAACCAGCCAGAGTACTGCACCACCATGGATACAGGACAGGGATTATAACCAGCCAGAGTACTGCATCACCATGGATACAGGACAGGGATTATAACCAGCCAGAGTACTGCATCACCATGGATACAGGACAGAGATTATAACCAGCCAGAGTACTGCACCACCATGGATACAGGACAGAGATTATAACCAGCCAGAGTACTGCATCACCATGGATACAGGACAGGGATTATAACCAGCCAGAGTACTGCATCACCATGGATACAGGACAGGGATTATAACCAGCCAGAGTACTGCATCACCATGGATACAGGACAGGGATTATAACCAGCCAGAGTACTGCATCACCATGGATACAGGACAGGGATTATAACCAGCCAGAGTACTGCACCACCATGGATACAGGACAGAGATTATAACCAGCCAGAGTACTGCATCACCATGGATACAGGACAGGGATTATAACCAGCCAGAGTACTGCATCACCATGGATACAGGACAGAGATTATAACCAGCCAGAGTACTGCATCACCATGGATACAGGACAGGGATTATAACCAGCCAGAGTACTGCATCACCATGGATACAGGACAGGGATTATAACCAGCCAGAGTACTGCATCACCATGGATACAGGACAGAGATTATAACCAGCCAGAGTACTGCACCACCATGGATACAGGACAGAGATTATAACCAGCCAGAGTACTGCATCACCATGGATACAGGACAGGGATTATAACCAGCCAGAGTACTGCATCACCATGGATACAGGACAGGGATTATAACCAGCCAGAGTACTGCATCACCATGGATACAGGACAGGGATTATAACCAGCCAGAGTACTGCACCACCATGGATACAGGACAGAGATTATAACCAGCCAGAGTACTGCATCACCATGGATACAGGACAGGGATTATAACCAGCCAGAGTACTGCATCACCATGGATACAGGACAGGGATTATAACCAGCCAGAGTACTGCATCACCATGGATACAGGACAGGGATTATAACCAGCCAGAGTACTGCATCACCATGGATACAGGACAGGGATTATAACCAGCCAGAGTACTGCACCACCATGGATACAGGACAGAGATTATAACCAGCCAGAGTACTGCATCACCATGGATACAGGACAGGGATTATAACCAGCCAGAGTACTGCATCACCATGGATACAGGACAGAGATTATAACCAGCCAGAGTACTGCATCACCATGGATACAGGACAGAGATTATAACCAGCCAGAGTACTGCACCACCATGGACACAGGACAGGGATTATAACCAGCCAGAGTACTGCACCACCATGTATACAGGACAGAGATAATAACCAGCCAGAGTACTGCATCACCATGGATACAGGACAGAGATTATAACCAGCCAGAGTACTGCACCACCATGGATACAGGACAGGGATTATAACCAGCCAGAGTACTGCACCACCATGGATACAGGACAGGGATTATAACCAGCCAGAGTACTGCATCACCATGGATACAGGACAGGGATTATAACCAGCTAGAGTACTGCACCACCATGGATA
This sequence comes from Salmo trutta, assembly GCF_901001165.1. Classification (NCBI taxonomy): domain Eukaryota; kingdom Metazoa; phylum Chordata; class Actinopteri; order Salmoniformes; family Salmonidae; genus Salmo; species Salmo trutta. The sequence goes on along the minus strand of NC_042995.1, from coordinate 5,867,865 downwards.
CAGGACAGAGATTATAACCAGCCAGAGTACTGCACCACCATGGATACAGGACAGGGATTATAACCAGCCAGAGTACTGCACCACCATGGATACAGGACAGGGATTATAACCAGCCAGAGTACTGCATCACCATGGATACAAAACAGGGATTATAACGAGCCAGAGTACTGCACCACCATGGATACAGTACAGGGATTAAACCAGCCAGAGTACTGCACCACCATGGATACAGGACAGGGATTATAACCAGCTAGAGTACTGCACCACCATGGATACAGGACAGAGATTATAACCAGCCAGAGTACTGCATCACCATGGATACAGGACAGAGATTATAACCAGCCAGAGTACTGCACCACCATTGACACAGGACAGGGATTATAACCAGCCAGAGTACTGCACCACCATGTATACAGGACAGAGATAATAACCAGCCAGAGTACTGCATCACCATGGATACAGGACAGAGATTATAACCAGCCAGAGTACTGCACCACCATGGATACAGGACAGGGATTATAACCAGCCAGAGTACTGCACCACCATGGATACAGGACAGGGATTATAACCAGCCAGAGTACTGCATCACCATGGATACAGGACAGGGATTATAACCAGCCAGAGTACTGCACCACCATGGATACAGGACAGAGATTATAACCAGCCAGAGTACTGCACCACCATGGATACAGGACAGGGATTATAACCAGCCAGAGTACTGCATCACCATGGATACAAGACAGGGATTATAACAAGCCAGAGTACTGCACCACCATGGATACAGGACAGGGATTATAACCAGCCAGAGTACTGCATCACCATGGATACAGGACAGGGATTATAACCAGCCAGAGTACTGCATCACCATGGATACAGGACAGGGATTATAACCAGCCAGAGTACTGCACCACCATGGATACAGGACAGAGATTATAACCAGCCAGAGTACTGCATCACCATGGATACAGGACAGGGATTATAACCAGCCAGAGTACTGCATCACCATGGATACAGGACAGAGATTATAACCAGCCAGAGTACTGCATCACCATGGATACAGGACAGGGATTATAACCAGCCAGAGTACTGCATCACCATGGATACAGGACAGGGATTATAACCAGCCAGAGTACTGCATCACCATGGATACAGGACAGAGATTATAACCAGCCAGAGTACTGCACCACCATGGATACAGGACAGAGATTATAACCAGCCAGAGTACTGCATCACCATGGATACAGGACAGGGATTATAACCAGCCAGAGTACTGCATCACCATGGATACAGGACAGGGATTATAACCAGCCAGAGTACTGCATCACCATGGATACAGGACAGGGATTATAACCAGCCAGAGTACTGCACCACCATGGATACAGGACAGAGATTATAACCAGCCAGAGTACTGCATCACCATGGATACAGGACAGGGATTATAACCAGCCAGAGTACTGCATCACCATGGATACAGGACAGGGATTATAACCAGCCAGAGTACTGCATCACCATGGATACAGGACAGGGATTATAACCAGCCAGAGTACTGCATCACCATGGATACAGGACAGGGATTATAACCAGCCAGAGTACTGCACCACCATGGATACAGGACAGAGATTATAACCAGCCAGAGTACTGCATCACCATGGATACAGGACAGGGATTATAACCAGCCAGAGTACTGCATCACCATGGATACAGGACAGAGATTATAACCAGCCAGAGTACTGCATCACCATGGATACAGGACAGAGATTATAACCAGCCAGAGTACTGCACCACCATGGACACAGGACAGGGATTATAACCAGCCAGAGTACTGCACCACCATGTATACAGGACAGAGATAATAACCAGCCAGAGTACTGCATCACCATGGATACAGGACAGAGATTATAACCAGCCAGAGTACTGCACCACCATGGATACAGGACAGGGATTATAACCAGCCAGAGTACTGCACCACCATGGATACAGGACAGGGATTATAACCAGCCAGAGTACTGCATCACCATGGATACAGGACAGGGATTATAACCAGCTAGAGTACTGCACCACCATGGATACAGGACAGAGATTATAACCAGCCAGAGTACTGCACCACCATGGATACAGGACAGGGATTATAACCAGCCAGAGTACTGCACCACCATGGATACAGGACAGGGATTATAACCAGCCAGAGTACTGCATCACCATGGATACAAAACAGGGATTATAACGAGCCAGAGTACTGCACCACCATGGATACAGTACAGGGATTAAACCAGCCAGAGTACTGCACCACCATGGATACAGGACAGGGATTATAACCAGCTAGAGTACTGCACCACCATGGATACAGGACAGAGATTATAACCAGCCAGAGTACTGCATCACCATGGATACAGGACAGAGATTATAACCAGCCAGAGTACTGCACCACCATTGACACAGGACAGGGATTATAACCAGCCAGAGTACTGCACCACCATGTATACAGGACAGAGATAATAACCAGCCAGAGTACTGCATCACCATGGATACAGGACAGAGATTATAACCAGCCAGAGTACTGCACCACCATGGATACAGGACAGGGATTATAACCAGCCAGAGTACTGCACCACCATGGATACAGGACAGGGATTATAACCAGCCAGAGTACTGCATCACCATGGATACAGGACAGGGATTATAACCAGCCAGAGTACTGCACCACCATGGATACAGGACAGAGATTATAACCAGCCAGAGTACTGCACCACCATGGATACAGGACAGGGATTATAACCAGCCAGAGTACTGCATCACCATGGATACAAGACAGGGATTATAACAAGCCAGAGTACTGCACCACCATGGATACAGGACAGGGATTAAACCAGCCAGAGTACTGCACCACCATGGATACAGGACAGGGATTATAATCAGCTAGAGTACTGCACCACCATGGATACAGGACAGAGATTATAACCAGCCAGAGTACTGCATCACCATGGATACAGGACAGAGATTATAACCAGCCAGAGTACTGCACCACCATGGACACAGGACAGGGATTATAACCAGCCAGAGTACTGCACCACCATGTATACAGGACAGAGATAATAACCAGCCAGAGTACTGCATCACCATGGATACAGGACAGAGATTATAACCAGCCAGAGTACTGCACCACCATGGATACAGGACAGGAATTATAACCAGCCAGAGTACTGCACCACCATGGATACAGGACAGGGATTATAACCAGCCAGAGTACTGCATCACCATGGATACAAGACAGGGATTATAACCAGCCAGAGTACTGCACCACCATGGATACAGTTCAGGGATTATAACCAGCCAGAGTACTGCACCACCATGGATACAGGACAGGGATTACAACCAGCCAGAACACTGCATCACCATGGATACAGGACAGGGATTATAACCAGCCAGAGTACTGCACCGCCATGGATACAGGACAGAGATTATAACCAGCCAGAATACTGCACCACCATGGATACAGGACAGGGATTATAACCAGCCAGAGTACTGCATCGCCATGGATACAGGACAGGGATTATAACCAGCCAGAGTACTGCATCACCATGGATACAGGACAGGGATTATAACCAGCCAGAGTACTGCACCACCATGGATACAAGACAGGGATTATAACCAGCCAGAGTACTGCACCACCATGGATACAGGACAGGGATTATAACCAGCCAGAGTACTGCACCACCATGGATACAGGACAGGGATTATAACCAGCCAGAGTACTGCACCACCATGGATACAAGACAGGGATTATAACCAGCCAGAGTACTGCACCACCATGGATACAGGACAGAGATTATAACCAGCCAGAGTACTGCACCACCATGGATACAGGACAGGGATTATAACCAGCCAGAGTACTGCATCACCATGGATACAGGACAGGGATTATAACCAGCCAGAGAACTGCACCACCATGGATACAGGACAGGGATTATAACCAGCTAGAGTACTGCACCACCATGGATACAGAACAGAGATTATAACCAGCCAGAGTACTGCATCACCATGGATACAGGACAGAGATTATAACCAGCCAGAGTACTGCATCACCATGGATACAGTACAGTGATTATAACCAGCCAGAGTACTGCATCACCATGGATACAGGACAGGGATTATAACCAGCCAGAGTACTGCACCACCATGGATACAGGACAGAGATTATAACCAGCCACAGTACTGCACCACCATGGATACAGGACAGGGATTATAACCAGCCAGAGTACTGCACCACCATGGATACAGGACAGGGATTATAACCAGCCAGAGTAATGCATCACCATGGATACAGGACAGGGATTATAACCAGCCAGAGTACTGCACCACCATGGACACAGGACAGGGATTATAACCAGCCAGAGTACTGCACCACCATGTATACAGGAATGAGATTATAACCAGCCAGAGCACTGCATCACCATGGATACAAGACAGGGATTATAACCAGCCGGAGTACTGCATCACCATGGATACAGGACAGGGATTATAACCAGCCAGAGTACTGCATCACCATGGATACAGGACAGAGATTATAACCAGCCAGAGTACTGCACCACCATGGACACAGGACAGGGATTATAACCAGCCAGAGTACTGCACCACCATGGATACAGGGCAGGGATTATAACCAGCCAGAGTACTGCATCACCATGGATACAGGACAGGGATTATAACCAGCCAGAGTACTGCACCACCATGGATACAGGACAGGGATTATAACCAGCCAGAGTACTGCATCACCATGGATACAGGACAGGGATTATAACCAGCCAGAGTACTGCATCACCATGGATACAGGACAGGGATTATAACCAGCCAGAGTACTGCACCACCATGGATACAGGACAGAGATTATAACCAGCCAGAGTACTGCACCACCATGGATACAGGACAGGGATTATAACCAGCCAGAGTACTGCACCACCATGGATACAGGACAGGGATTATAACCAGCCAGAGTACTGCACCACCATGGATACAGGACAGGGATTATAACCAGCCAGAGTACTGCATCACCATGGATACAGGGCAGGGATTATAACCAGCCAGAGTACTGCACCACCATGGATACAGGACAGGGATTATAACCAGCTAGAGTACTGCACCACCATGGATACAGAACAGAGATTATAACCAGCCAGAGTACTGCATCACCATGGATACAGGACAGAGATTATAACCAGCCAGAGTACTGCACCACCATGGACACAGGACAGGGATTATAACCAGCCAGAGTACTGCACCACCATGTATACAGGACAGAGATTATAACCAGCCAGAGCACTGCATCACCATGGATACAAGACAGGGATTATAACCAGCCGGAGTACTGCATCACCATGGATACAGGACAGGGATTATAACCAGCCAGAGTACTGCATCACCATGGATACAGGACAGAGATTATAACCAGCCAGAGTACTGCACCACCATGGACACAGGACAGGGATTATAACCAGCCAGAGTACTGCACCACCATGGATACAGGGCAGGGATTATAACCAGCCAGAGTACTGCATCACCATGGATACAGGACAGGGATTATAACCAGCCAGAGTACTGCACCACCATGGATACAGGACAGGGATTATAACCAGCCAGAGTACTGCATCACCATGGATACAGGACAGGGATTATAACCAGCCAGAGTACTGCATCACCATGGATACAGGACAGAGATTATAACCAGCCAGAGTACTGCACCACCATGGATACAGGACAGAGATTATAACCAGCCAGAGTACTGCATCACCATGGATACAGGACAGGGATTATAACCAGCCAGAGTACTGCATCACCATGGATACAGGACAGGGATTATAACCAGCCAGAGTACTGCATCACCATGGATACAGGACAGGGATTATAACCAGCCAGAGTACTGCATCACCATGGATACAGGACAGGGATTATAACCAGCCAGAGTACTGCACCACCATGGATACAGGACAGAGATTATAACCAGCCAGAGTACTGCATCACCATGGATACAGGACAGGGATTATAACCAGCCAGAGTACTGCATCACCATGGATACAGGACAGGGATTATAACCAGCCAGAGTACTGCATCACCATGGATACAGGACAGGGATTATAACCAGCCAGAGTACTGCACCACCATGGATACAGGACAGAGATTATAACCAGCCAGAGTACTGCATCACCATGGATACAGGACAGGGATTATAACCAGCCAGAGTACTGCATCACCATGGATACAGGACAGGGATTATAACCAGCCAGAGTACTGCATCACCATGGATACAGGACAGGGATTATAACCAGCCAGAGTACTGCATCACCATGGATACAGGACAGGGATTATAACCAGCCAGAGTACTGCACCACCATGGATACAGGACAGAGATTATAACCAGCCAGAGTACTGCATCACCATGGATACAGGACAGGGATTATAACCAGCCAGAGTACTGCATCACCATGGATACAGGACAGAGATTATAACCAGCCAGAGTACTGCATCACCATGGATACAGGACAGGGATTATAACCAGCCAGAGTACTGCATCACCATGGATACAGGACAGGGATTATAACCAGCCAGAGTACTGCACCACCATGGATACAGGACAGAGATTATAACCAGCCAGAGTACTGCACCACCATGGATACAGGACAGAGAATATAACCAGCCAGAGTACTGCATCACCATGGATACAGGACAGGGATTATAACCAGCCAGAGTACTGCATCACCATGGATACAGGACAGAGATTATAACCAGCCAGAGTACTGCATCACCATGGATACAGGACAGGGATTATAACCAGCCAGAGTACTGCATCACCATGGATACAGGACAGGGATTATAACCAGCCAGAGTACTGCACCACCATGGATACAGGACAGAGATTATAACCAGCCAGAGTACTGCACCACCATGGATACAGGATAGAGATTATAACCAGCCAGAGTACTGCATCACCATGGATACAGGATAGAGATTATAACCAGCCAGAGTACTGCATCACCATGGATACAGGACAGAGATTATAACCAGCCAGAGTACTGCACCATCATGGATACAGGACAGGGATTATAACCAGCCAGAGTACTGCATCACCATGGATACAGGACAGAGATTATAACCAGCCAGAGTACTGCACCACCATGGATACAGGACAGGGATTATAACCAGCCAGAGTACTGCATCACCATGGATACAGGACAGGGATTATAACCAGCCAGAGTACTGCATCACCATGGATACAGGACAGGGATTACAACCAGCCAGAGTACTGCATCACCATGGATACAGGATAGAGATTATAACCAGCCAGAGTACTGCATCACCATGGATACAGGATAGAGATTATAACCAGCCAGAGTACTGCATCACCATGGATACAGGACAGAGATTATAACCAGCCAGAGTACTGCATCACCATGGATACAGGATAGAGATTATAACCACCCAGAGTACTGCACCACCATGGATACAGGACAGGGATTATAACCAGCCAGAGTACTGCACCACCATGGATACAGGACAGGGATTATAACCAGCCAGAGTACTGCATCACCATGGATACAGGACAGGGATTATAACCAGCCAGAGTACTGCACCACCATGGATACAGGACAGGGATTATAACCAGCCAGAGTACTGCATCACCATGGATACAGGACAGAGATTATAACCAGCCAGAGTACTGCATCACCATGGATACAGGATAGAGATTATAACCAGCCAGAGTACTGCAGGGTGCAGCTAGTGGAAGCACAAGTGGTAGTCTGTAATATCTGTCTCTTCCATTAAGGATCTACACAGGGCACAGAAGAGAGAGGGGACTTTGTCTCCCTTTGTGTTTAGATTGATAAAGCTACATGTACCATGCTCTAGGGTCTCTCTCTCTCTGTGTGTTCTGCTCTCTCCTTTCCCTCCTCTCTCTCTCTTTTCTCCTCCCTCTCTCTCTCTTGGACTGTCTTCTCGTACGGTATCTGAAGCATACATCACTTGTTTTGAGATGATAACTGACTGTGTACATTTTGCTGGTAGTTGCGAGAGAGCTGTGTGTGTATGTGTGCCTGTTTATACCTGCGCTGTTGATGCAGGGGGCAATAGAAACAATTTGTCTAATACTGCCGATACATTAGTGAGATATAAACTGAATTTGACCACGCCAATTGAACTGGCACCCAGAGCAACTCACCCACATGTACAGAGGGAGGTGGCATGTTCTCTCATAGCTTGGTTACAGGGACGACTATACAAACACTGTAGAATACATCACAAAAGGGCCCAAGTAAGAGGCTTCTAATTATACTGTATGTATCACCATTCACCACCCACTTGTGTGGCACAGTGAGCACTTAAAGCTTGGAGACTGGGACACATTTTTATCCCTCACAAGTAGGCTACAGACCACACACACAAACACCAAATGCACAAGAAATGACACACAAATGCCTGCACTTGCACACTCCTGCACTGATTGGCTGTAAGCTAAAGCTGCCAGTGTGGCAGAGCCAGTTTCGGTGACAAAGGACACAAGTTACCCTGGGTGTCAGAGGGAGAGTGGCCTTAGCCCCAAGTGTGTGTGTGTGTGTGTGTGTGTGTGTGTGTGTGTGTGTGTGTGTGTGTGTGTGTGTGTGTGTGTGTGTGTGTGTGTTGACAGTGGCACAACAAGCAGACAGAGGCGAGAGGCAAAGAAAGTCACCAGACCCTCAGAGATGGCCCTTTGCAACCCTGGCACTACACATTCAACTCTGCAACAGCTTGGGTATAGGCCTTGAGTGTAGGCCTTGGGTGTAGGCCTTGGGTGTAGGCCTTGGGTGTAGGCCTTGGGTGTGGGCCTTGGGTGTAGACCTATGGACTGCACTGGACATCTTTAGTTAAACATAGACTTAATGTGCTTTAAATAGAAAAAACCTAAAGAGGCGAGGGTAGGGCAGGGCAGGGGAGGGAGAGCAGGGGAGGGAGGGCAGGGGAGGGAGAGTAGGGGAGGGAGGGCAGGGGAGGGCAGGGCAGGGCAGGGGAGGGAGGGCAGGGGAGGGAGAGTAGGGCAGGGCAGGGAGGGCAGGGGAGGGAGAGTAGGGTAGGGCAGGGGAGGGAGGCCAGGGGAGGGAGAGTAGGGCAGGGCAGGGGAGGGAGGCCAGGGGAGGGAGAGTAGGGCAGGGCAGGGGAGGGAGGGCAGGGTAGAGGTAGGGAGGGACTTACCACAGACAAGCTGGACCACTGGGATCAGAACATGGGCAGTGGTTGTGTTTGGAGGAGGGGGAGCTAGGTGGCTGACAGACTGGTTCAGATCATCAGCTCCAGCAGGACCAGCATCAACCCATTCTAGAGAGAGGAGGAAAACATAAGAACCATTAAGAATACATACATACAACTGTTACCACTTTTTTTTACATTTCAGACATATTTGAATATACATGACTGAAACACAGTACTGTAAAATAGAGCATACTGTTAAATAAATCATTTCAGCCCACATGAAAAAATGCTTCAGTTTACTAGAGAGTACTACAGTACTTACTATATCATTTTGTAGTAAACTCTAGTATACTGTAGAATACTATACTACACATTGAAGTATGCCTCGATCATGTATAGTATTACTATATAATTTTGAAGTTGTCACGTCCTGACCAGTAAAAGGGGTTATTTGTCATTATAGTTGGTCAGGGCGTGGCAGGGGGGTGTTTGTTTTGTGGGTTTGGGTATTGTGGGTTTAGGTTCTAGTTTTCTTATTTCTATGTTTAAATCTAGCTTTTCTATTTCTATGTGAGTTTTGGCAATGACCTCCAATTAGAGACAGCTGGTTGTTGTTGTCTCTAATTGGAGGCCATATTTAGTTGTGTTTGTTTTCACTTGTGTTTGTGGGTGGTTGTTTCTAGTATAGTCTGTGCACCTTACTGGACTGTTTTTGTCGTTTGTTTATTTTGATTAAGTGTTTTCTTTAATAAAATTAAGAGGATGAGCACTTTATCCGCTGCGTTTTGGTCCACTCAATACGACCCTTGTGACAGTAGTACATTGTAGAATACAATAGTAAATCCTACAGTATACTATAGTCAGCAAAATCACTACAGTAAATACTACAGTAATGTATGCAAAAACACTACAGTTTTTAAACTATAGAAATACTACAGTAATTAATTTGCACACAGTATAACCTGCCCATTCCCCTCCCTCATATCTCAATTTGTGCCAACCATAAGTAAGAAACCTACATGCCAAGAATAGACCATATATAGCGTTTCTTACAGGTTATAGACAAGAGCAGAAGTGATGAACTATCCGTTCAGAACCAGTCCTACCTTCCTACAGGTTATGGAACATCTAATCTTTTAGTATTTCTCCAGTAGGTAAAAGCCTCCACTTTTAGGTCAAAGATAATAAAACTGGGGCCCGAAATTGGCTCTGGCATTTCTAACATATTGGCCCATATTTTTCCTTGAGGCCCCATGAAGGCCCATTTTTTTTCTTGAGGCCCCACAATGGCCCATTTTATTCCTTGAGGCCCCCTATATTATTCAGATAAAGATCATTTTGCACAACAAACCCAAGTTAGACAGGCCCACTGGGCTAAAACGGGACCAGCCCATCTGACATTTGCCCGAAATGCCAGATGGTCAGTCCGCTCCTGGCTAAAAGGCAGAACAAACACCATATGTGGACCTACACCATTAGTGTATGCTTAAATGGCTTTCATCATTAGTAAACTCATCAAAAACTCAAATTAGTAGCATCCTCTTCTGCTGCAGCTGAAAATAACTGCCTCCTTATGTTGTGTGTGTGTGTGTGTGTGTGTGTGTGTGTGTGTGTGTGTGTGTGTGTGTGTGTGTGTGTGTGTGTGTGTGTGTGTGTGTGTTGATTATCAGCCAAATGGGTAATGTCAGAAGATCATGCTGTTCTTACCAAAGAGGGGTCCAGGAAATCTCCTTGCTGTTCTCCTCCATGTCATGGGACCCTGTCTTATCCCACATTCCAGAATACCGTGGAAGATTCCACCTCTCCACTTCTGATCCACCCGGAGACTAGAGAAAGAGTAAAACATTTGCAGGCAGGGGTTAAATGTGAGTTTTGATTGAACATTGACTATCTCAATAAACCGCTTTTCCATGATTATTTCTGATTTCCCCTATTGGACCCCCTGTTGGCACTGAAACGCTTTAGAAAGAATTGACCATAATATAGATGGTGACGTTGTCTCTAGATCTTGGTTAGATAGTCGGCTAGACAGTGGGAGGTCAGCGGATGTCGTCAACATCAATGGCACATAACGCAATGATAACCTGCCACTCTGAGGGTGGTTTAGGACAAGTCGTGTGTGTTCAATGTGCTTGGCCTGCCAAAGGAACGTAGTCATTTTACCGCTGTGACTGCTGTTTCAACAGGATAACAGTGCCCTCTGTTGGTCGCTGTGTTCAAATACAACTCAATGTTGGACTGAGGACAGAAACGCTCCGAAACGCAATATGCTATTACATCAGAACGCTTCTTAGCAAAGACTACCAGGATGAATCGGACTGTTTCATATTTTATGACTTCTAAAAGGAAATCCTGTGCTGTCTTCTGCCCCTTCCCACTTTCACCACCTTAAAGGGGCAATCTGCAGTTGCTACATACAGTTGAAGTCGGACGTTTACATACACTTAGGTTGGAGTCATTAAAACTTGTTTAGTCATTAAAACTTGTTTTTCACTCCACAAACGTTTTTGTTAACCAACTATATTTTTGGCAAGTTGGTTAGGACATCCATTTTGTGCATGACACAAGTAATTTTTCCAACAACTGTTTACAGACAGATTATTTCACTTATAATTCACTGTATCACAATTCCAGTGGGTCAGAAGTTTACATACACTAAGTTGACTGTGCCTTTAAACAGCTTGGAAAAGTCCAGAAAATGTAATGGCTTTAGAAGCTTCTGATAGGCTAATTGACATAATTTGAGTCAATTGGAGGTGTACCTGTGGATGTATTTCAAGGCCTACCTTCAAACTCAGTGCCTCTTTGCTTGACATCATGGGAAAATCAAGAGAAATCAGCCAAGAAGAAAAATTGTAGACCTCCACAAGTCTGGTTCATCCCTGGGAGCAATTTCCAAATGACTGAAGGTACCACATTCATCTGTACAAACAATAGTACACAAGTATAAACACCATGGGACCACGCAGCCGTCATACCGCTCAGGAAGGAGACGTGTTCTGTCTCCTAGAGATGAATGTACTTTGGTGCGAAGAGTGCAAATCAATCCCAGAACAACAGCAAAGGACCTTGTGAAGATGCTGGAGGAAACAGGTACAAAAGTATCTATATCTACAGTAAAACGAGTCCTATATCGACATAACCTGAAAGGCCGCTCAGCAAGGAAGAAGCCACTTCTCCAAAACCGCCATAAAAAAGCCACACTACGGTTTGCAACTGCACATGGGGACAAAGATCGTACTTTTTGGAGAAATGTCTCCTCTGGTCTGATGAAACAAAAATAGAACTGTTTGGTTATAATAACCATCATTATGTTTGGAGGAAAAAGGGGGAGGCTTGCAAGCCAAAGAACAGCATCCCAACCGTTAAGCACGGGGTGGCAGCATCATGTTGTGGGGGTGCTTTGCTGCAGGAGGGACTGGTGCACTTCACAAAATAGATGGCATCATGAGGAAAGACAATTATGTGGATATATTGAAGCAACATCTCAAGACATCAGTCAGGAAGTAAAAGCTTGGTCGCAAATGGGTCTTCCAAATGGGCAATAACCCCAAGCATACTTCCAAAGTTGTGGCAAAATGGCTTAAGGACAACAAAGTCATGGTATTGGAGTGGCCATCACAAAGCTCTGACCTCAATCCTATAGAAAATTTGTGGGCAGAACTGAAAAAGTGTGTGCGAGCAAGGAGGCCTACAAACCTGACTCAGTTACACCAGCTCTGTGAGGAGGAATGGGCCAAAATGCACCAAACTTATTGTGGGAAGCTTGTGGAAGACTACCTGACACGTTTGACCCAAGTTAAACAATTTAAAGGCAATGCTACCAAATACTAAGTGAGTGTATGTAAACTTCTGACCCACTGGGAATGTGATGAAAGAAATAAAAACAGAAATAAATCATTATCTCTACTATTATTCTGACATTTCACAGTCTTAAAATAAAGTGGTGATCCTAACTGACCTAAGACAGGGAATTTTTAATAGGATTAAACGTCAGGAATTGTGAAATACTGAGTTTAAATGTATTTGGCTAACATGACCCTGTTAAACCTCCAGGGCTTTCTGACAACAACAGTCACAAGGGCTGCGGTATAACATGACCCTGGTAAACCTCCAGGGCTTTCTGACAACAACAGTCCCAAGGGCTGCGGTATAACATGACCCTGTTAAACCTCCAGGGCTTTCTGACAACAACAGTCCCAAGGGCTGCGGTATAACATGACCCTGTTAAACCTCCAGGGCTTTCTGACAACAACAGTCCCAAGGGCTGCGGTATAACATGACCCTGTTAAACCTCCAGGGCTTTCTGACAACAACAGTCACAAGGGCTGCGGTATAACATGACCCTGGTAAACCTCCAGGGCTTTCTGACAACAACAGTCCCAAGGGCTGCGGTATAACATGACCCTGTTAAACCTCCAGGGCTTTCTGACAACAACAGTCCCAAGGGCTGCGGTATAACATGACCCTGTTAAACCTCCAGGGCTTTCTGACAACAACAGTCCCAAGGGCTGCGGTATAACATGACCCTGTTAAACCTCCAGGGCTTTCTGACAACAACAGTCACAAGGGCTGCGGTATCAACCAAAATGCGATGCTTTGAAATGAGATTGAGTTCCATAAGACTGGATAGTGTGAATAACATGATTTCCATGTCAGTCTACTCAGCTAATTCTATAATACAGTCAGAAATACAACAGCTCAAAGAGAGTGCTGAGATGTCTGCCTTCATCTCTGATCCTATCCTACATCTATATCTGTGTATAGTTAATATCTACTGTAGCTAACCTGGAAGTGCAGATGGTTTGCACAAGGTTGTTTCAACAACGACTTTGCCATGTGCGTGTCAACCGAGACGGCCAGACAATCCGTTCTCTCCGGAAATGCTTGTGTACCAAACAGGGAGAGACAATGCTTGCATAGACACATGACAAAACAGCATCACGGATTAGATGAAGACACATTATATTTTACACATCCTCGTCCCCTGAGTATTCTGTGCTTCGTACTCATCTTTACCCCCTCCTTCCCAAAGAGAGAGAGAGATCAGGAAGAGTGGCTCGGCTTACTGTAAAAAGCTGCAGTGACAATCATCAGTTGCTCTTTCAACTCCGTGTGCTGCACCTGCAGACGCTTAAGAGGAAATGTGTCTAAAGGAAACAGTGAGCTCACAGCGAGCCGTCTATAATCCTCCCGTCAACATCATAAAACTGACTAATGGTTGTCAAACCAGGTTATGGAGGGAAAGAGAGAGAGAGAGAGAGAGAGAGAGAGAGACAGAGACAGAGAGAGAGAGCGAGAGCGAGAGAAAGAAAGAAAGAAAAAGAGAGAGATAGAGAGATGAGAAAGAGGGAGGAAGAGAGAGAAAGACAAACACAGAGAGAGAGAGAGAGAGAGAGAGAGAGAGAGAGATTGTTTTTCTCTGAGACAAAAATATCTATATTTCCCAGGCCATAACTCTTCTCTGTGTGGCCAGTGAACAGAGAGAGGACTCAGGTTTCTCTCTCAGGCCTGAGTATCACTTACACTACATCCTGTTATGAGTTATGGCGCAAAGGGGTGCAGGAGGACTTAGGATAGAATACAGCCTAATGAGCCTATTGAACACAGAGGTGTGGTAATGAGAAGATACTGTATCATCCCTAACGTCCATCAATGGGTAAGTAAAGTCCTTCCTTCCTTGTTGTTGACAGGACAATACACATTGATCAACATGCCATCCTACTGTACACAAGAAGGTGCTAGCACACACACACACACACACACACACACACACACACACACTTACACGTCAAATCTGTCAAAATGTCCTCCAAATTCCATACGGCTGCGTTTTCTGTTCCATTTGGGGCCGTGAGTTCTCTAAGCCATCACCATCAGTTTTCCTCCTTACACCTGATAAAAACAGCTCATGTCAGCTCCTTGTTGTAGAGCCATATGGGAGTAAACGGAACTGCCAAAAACCTGAGGCATGTACACAGCAGGTATGCTTCAGAGCTACAGTACTATGGATGCATAGAGCAGATACTGAACATAGATTACAACATAATACGGCTCCACTGCAATAACGTGCACACTTCACAGAGTTATTATGACAATTTAACTATTCTTATGATTTCAATAAATGCCACATTATTGAGCTGCATTTCCCACACTCATTAAAAAACATGAATCCATCCTATTGAGAGGTTGACCGTGGAACAATAAGACACAGTACTGCCTGAATGGCAGGTTCTGGATCTTTAATGTCTTTTGAACTCTGCAGCAGAGTGTCCTACTGTACAGACAGAGAGGGTTACTGAGAAGTCAAGAATACAACGTTAATAGCACTATGGCGAACCGTTTCGTCTCTCGACTTTTCAAGCCATAGAGACCGCATCCTTGTGTTCTTACTCCTAACAACAGTCGTTGGATTGTTAACAAAGACGTGTGAAGCTTGTAAGGAAAAAAAATGTTGACATTTATTTGACTCTGTTTGTTTCTAGTACAAATAGCTATGCATCTTATAGAACAAGACGCCGTGAGAATATTTGAATAATCACCACCAGTTGATATATGTTTCAAATTGGTCGAGATGACCCCAACAAACCGGTATCACATGCAGGTCACAGTAGTTACAATGTGCCGGTTCTAACTGGCTAGTAAAAGTACAGTCGTATGTATACAGAACAATATTTATTTGAGGGACTACATAAACACACTCAGCCCTCCCTCCAAACTAGATTCAAAACAGGAAGTCCAAGCAGACAGCCAGCAGAGCACATCCTGTCCATCCTCAGTACCAGTCAGCATGCCTTCCCTCTAAACCCTGTTTACAGTTGGGAATGCAGTGAGGCCATGGCTTCGATTCAATTTAGCAGGTAATTACACTATCTGGTAAAGCAATTATCCTGTGTGCAACATAATTCCATTTGCTAGCTAATGGTGCTCCCACAACCTCCACAGTACAGGAGACAATGCATTTCTAAGAGGGGAAATAGGGATACTGTTTTGTACCTACTGTTGGAGCATCTGTGGGCTAATTAGGTCAAAGCCTATGACAACAACAGCCTAAAAGAACAACAAAACACGAGTCAGCCTGGTACAAACAACCACCACTGCACCCAAGCATGAATTTACTTTTTTATTTTAAACTTTCAAATGAGGTGACACTGCCATGCCCAGAGAGCAGGATACCGATGTTTCAAAGACCAAAAAAGAGGAGAGAGATAAGGGAGCTCTTTTAGACTGAGCTTAGTCTGGGTAGATGAAATCCATGTGGCCTTGCTGGCTGATTTTAATCCCCTGCTTCTTTCTCTCCCTCCCTGCCTCCCTCTGAGCAGACTCACCAGAGCCATGGCCTGCATGGAGGAAGAAGGGCCAGGCAAGCAGGCGTCTCTGAACAGCAGCCAAGGAGGAAAAGGGAAGAGAGCTCCTCAGGATCACTGGCTGTATGCAACGCCAACTGTCTTGAATATCTCTGACCTGACAGCACTTGATTAGAAAACAGCAATATGGTGTAAACTTATCCAGGGTTGTAATTCATCAGACGTCGGAAATTAGAGGAAGCTAGATAAAGTCCCTTTTTGAATAGGAAAGAGTGGTGCTTACCTTGACCTGGGAGAGGGAGGGATGGAGAGATGAGGAGAGTCAAAGGGATGGAGAGTAGAGGGTCCAGGCAGGGAAGGGGTCTGGGTAGGTCCCAATGGGTTAGTCCAAGAGAGGGAACGAGGGAGGAGTAGAGAGGAGAGGAAGGACAGGGAACAGGGAGACAGGGAGGTGAAACGTAAACGCTACTCTCTCCCTTTCTCTCTCTCACACACACACACCCAAACACACACTCGCACAGCCTACAGACAGGAACTAACACAAGCAGTTACTCCCAGGATGGGAGAGAGAGTGTCTTGCCCATCCACAGACACTCAAACACAGAGAGCAAGAGTAAAACCCGGCCCACTCTCTCCTACTGGCCCAATGAGAGGCAGCTGTAAAACTGCATGACCAATGAGAGACGTTGAAGGCAGGGCCAATAAGTGCAATGACTCATCCAGCCAATCAGAGAAATTGCCTTTGGACTCTTAGAACCTCCCTCTCTCTTAATGACAGATTTAGGAAGGTGCACTTAGCCTGTGTGAGTGATTTAAGACCCCGACCTGGGACACATTAGAATGATTAGATTCTGATGCACCTAAACCAGTGTGATAACACAATAGGCAGCATGCTCCCCTACAACACTAGCTGAGATCCAGTCAGGTGTTGTACTGCATGCTACAGTCATTCTCATGTACGTCTACCCTCTTAAAGGAGGTTACGCATGACATGATGCATTATTTCTGAAAACAGAACACACGCAGTCGTGCACACACAGACACACACACAGGAATGCATGCATACACACGTACAGAGTTGATTGTTAAAGAGGGAGGAGAGGTGAAACCTCTGATTCAGCAGTATTTCAGCCCTCTAATAAAACACCGCTGACAGGCTGTGCTGTAGAGGATGTACCTCCTCTATACTGGACAGGAGATGGCTATAAAAGATTCATAGAAAATGGGAGGGGAAAGATGGGCACAGAGGGGAAATATAGGCAGGGTTTACCAGCTGCGATGAAATGAGTGTGGGTCGCTGTGAATAATATACAGGATATTGCCACAGTCAAACCAAGGTAACAGGAAAATATTGTGGAAATGATGTCCTAAGACTTATTTCCCTATCTGTCCGATTCCTTATAACCACTGATCTGAAAGAGATGGATAGTTCCTAGTTGAAAGCACAGAATACATTCATGTGTGAAAGTGATACAGCAGAATGGTCGCCACCGTATGCATGCATGCTATCCTTTCACATTAGGGTCCGGTTCTCAAAGGAGGTGACAGAAGGAAGTGTTTCGTCTGGGAAACAGCACTAGACGCAGATAGGTCTTGGTTAGAAAAGGAAAGGTTGGATGGATCCAGAATTTGCAGTGAGGCCTTCCTCACAGCTATGGCTGTGATGTCCATGAAATCAAGGCACACTGTTGGACTGCCTTAGGATAGCTGCATGACAACCAAATCCCCAGATATGTGTTTATTGAGTTCTGTTGAGGGGACAGAAGATATCTCATGACTGGCTAAATCGCATAACATTTAAAGTGCTGTGACAATGGACTGATTCTCTCCATGTTGCCTGAGACAGTTTTTTACTTAAAACCAACCACATGATAATCAAATTGGTCATGCCATACTTGGAGAACTATTTATACGTGTAGTAATATGTTATAAATACCCTACCAAATCCCATAAAAGAACCCAGTTTGAAAAATAAGTAGGCAAACGCACAATAGGTTTATGTGACATGTGCACTGGAGAGCGTCAGTGACCGCTCCATTGCTATGCCCTCATTTATAGCACCAAAGGTCAAACTCAGATTGCAAATGTTTGCTGAAGTTTGTTTATGATGTTGCAGGCGTTTTCAAGCATATTCATACTGCTAGACGTATTCCACGTGTATATAACAGCTCACACGTGACGCGAAAAGAAAGCTACAAACATTCTCGTATGTTTTCTCCTCATACTATAACAACGTTACTTCATTCAGTTACATTGTAACGCCGACATGTAGCCTACTCCCCAAAGATTTAATATGGACGTTCACACTGAGGGGATTATCCATGGGGCAATGTCCAATTGCGTGCTCAGTAGAACGCTCTATGTTTTGTGTTTGTCTTTATTCATTAAATGTTCATGTGATATTATGTCCTAATATATTGGAATACATTATGTAGCCTATTGGCCATTGATATTGAAACTAGGGAAAAGTATTGATCATTGAGTGATATACTCATGTTAATTGATTAAATACCTTTTAAGGTGCCTTTTGGATTATCTCAATCAACAGAAACTACAGCCCCCATAGTTCCTTGCAAAATCTCACAGACTCAGTTGCTCTGAAATGCATTCAGCTGAACAACAGCGCGCACACGAGTTCAGTCGGGGAAGAATTTAGAGGTAGGTTTGACCTACTTTCCTTGTCAATGTATAAAGTTGTGTGTACATTGTTTAAAACCCAATTACTGGTGTCAACTTCAGCTAGCTGACAAGTTCACCAATGTTCCCAGCAATAAGATAATATTAACTCGCATGATGGAGCTAACATTAGCTAGATAATGTCTATTGTAGACAGCTAAATTGTTTAGGCTGGTTGATGTTAGCTGTAGCTCGCTCTCTGACATTGTTCACTGGCAAGGGGTTTATCAAAATAAGCTCAGCTACCTCTTCCAGACAAGTTTAGCTACCTTTAGCTAACTAACGTCAGGTATTCCAGACTGGAATCTGGTTCGCTAACGTAACTAGTTAGCTAACATTGAATATAGCTAGTGCCAGCCATGCGTGCAGAAGTTGCACCCCTGTTTTAGCGAATACTTTTTAAAGTAACTATATCTGGTCTCTAATGCTTTCAGCATTGCAATTACAACGCTATTTAACTATGCAATAGCTGGTCGAGAGGTAGACGTTACAAAAGTCGTTCGTTGTGAATCTATTTTTGGATTGTGTCAACCCCAAGTTAATAAATCAGTCCAACAGAGAACAACAAAATTATAATACACTGACTGCAACCAAATAATACTCGTGACCTGACAGCTCAGATCTGTTAGGGTCCTTGTTTACCATGGTTGTTACTATAATACGTGTGATTTGCTGTTCCTGCCTGGAAAGGACAGCTTTGGACATAGGGAGTTTGGTTGAGCACCATCCCACAAAATAATGAAGAATACAGCACTCTGTCAGAAAACAAACTTTGAATGACTATTTGCAAACATTCTTGTATTTTACAGGTTCACAATGACCAGAGGTCCAGCTGTAAACTAGCTTGCTTTCAATCATTGTTAATCCTTGGAATGGAGCAAAGGTTGACATTCTCTCATACATACAGTATGAAAATGGCTGCAGGTAGCACTTTAACTCCATGTTTGTCATTGTGAAAGGTTCCCCTCTCACCCCCTCTGTAATGTTTAACACTGGATCCTTTGTGGAACTTGTAAGGGAAGAGTGCTAACAGGAATCTCTACTCATTGTCTGCTTAGAACATCTGAATTAGAGGTTTAGGCCCTACTCTCTGGTTTCTATGAAAATTTCTATAGCAAGCCTCTTCACTATAGCAGTACCACTTAGTCATTTGATACAGTCAGAGGTAGACTTGGGACTCCAGTGTCCACTGTCAGGCCACTACCATGGTGGACAAAGACGTTATGGTGAGTGGGGACAGGGCTGTGGAGGAAGAGGCTGAACTGGACCAGAAGGAGAACGCCCCAGGAGAGCCTGACCCTGAGATGGCTCTTCCCCAACCTGAGGACCCCTCAGACGGCCAGACCAAGACAGCCCGGACCTGGGAGTGGTCAGTGGTGTTCCTGTGTTTCTATGGGTTTATGGGGCAGCTGAAGCCTGGGGAGCCCTTTATAACACCAAACCTGCTCAGCATGGAGAAGAACTTCACCAGGGAACAGGTTAGTGATGCACAGTCATCCCCCTATAACAGTTTGGAATGTTGGTGTGGTGTGTTTTGTGTGAGTGCAAGTATGTAGTGTGTGTATACAATTATCCGTGTGTGTCTTAAGTTAACCACAGTTTTTCAGGGTGGGTAGATGTGTAGGAGGTAGGGCTGCACGATGTGGGTGAATTATTTTCATACCAAATGTTGCGATTTAATGTTAAAGTTCAAAATACTAGGGTGAACTTTTGGAATCATAGAAATGGAATAACTTATATTACAAAGTAGGGCTGGGAATTGCCAGGGACCTCACAATACAATATTATCACGATACTTAGGTGCCGATACGATATGTATTGCGATTCGATACTGTGATTTCATTGTGATTCAATGTTCCAAACATATTGCTCACCATTTGTCTGCTGCAGAGGGACAAGAGAGAGCCTGAGAAAATGAGTTTTTTGATCAGTCATGGAAATAAAAGTGCTGATACAAATTGGCTCCCTATTTAAATAGAAGATGGAGAACAGTGCAATTTTTTTGGGGGTGATATTGTCAGTGGTATGATATATAGTCACAAATAATATCCCAATATGTAACTGTTATTACATATCGGACATCGCTATTAAGAACCAAAGTGGAAAGCGGCATCGTTCTTGTTTTGGAACGATTGGTTGACTGCATTGACCTAACAGAATAGCATGCAAACTTCCAGTGAATCTAACAGCAGGGAGGAGGAACTGCACCCCTTCGTGGGAAGCAGCCGCAAGAGGAGAAAAAATGGCGGAAACTATAAAAATGTCCATTACACGTTTCAAAATATTGCATGCAATATGGATCTCTTGCGATATGGATATTGCACGTCAATATTTTGATTACGATGTGAATTCAATAATTTTGGAGCACTAGTAGGAAGGATCGAGAAACTTATCTTCACTCTTGCTTAGTAAACAGTATATTGTTAGTCGTGCCAACTTTGCTATCTGTCTTCTATGGTCTTCTACTGAATTTTTATTTTTTATTTAACTGACTTGCCTAGTTAAAAATATATATCTTTTTTTTTTTACAAAATTTGTATTTATTTATTTAAAGGCCAGGGCATGTCAGTTCAACCTGAGGCCCAATTGATTTTGAGGGATATGAAAGGTAATGTTCTGCGCTGGAGGCTATAGCCTTGTATGACACGTAGAATGACAACCCTGATATAAGCTATATCAGCTGACACGAGTTCATCTGAATTTATACTAGGAGCTTGAACTACAACCGCTCAATCCCAAAGTAATAGAAAAAAAGTGTCAGTTATTATTTTCCAGTGTTCCTTAGTCATGGAACCCACTGGACTGTAATAAGGCTATCACAGTGTGAGTGCAGTAACCCCTCCTCAGTATGGTCAAAGTTCACATTCCTACAAATTAGGTCAGTCTCTTTTTCTGATTCGTTACTGTAGGCTTATCTGGCTCAGTATCAACTAATGAACCTAATGGCCTGACGTCTGCAGACTCATTGGAAGTTGTCCTTGCCTACAATGTAGCATTAGTTCAAATGAAGGGGATCAGTGAAGGTTTTTGCTCCCCTCATTTCCTGTAGAGGGGGATTAATGTTGTTGCATTGCGAAGATTATTCTGAACAGCATATGAGGCATGTGCATTTATTTGTCAGTGTTCGACGACTCACGAGAAACTAGCCTAAATATGCAATTTGAGAACACCTGCCGGCTACAACAACTAATTACAAGGAGAATTAGATTCCATGTTGCCCTCTGTCTCTTCTATGTGGTCTCCCCCTCTCATACCTGCCATTCTCTTCCTCCAGGTGACCAATGAGATCAACCCGATCCTGTCCTACTCCTACATGGCGGTGCTGGTGCCAGTCTTCCTCCTGACAGACGTCCTGCGTTACAAGCCCGTCCTGGTCCTCTCCAGCCTCAGCCATGTGGCCATCTGGCTCCTCCTCCTCCTGGGCTCCTCCCTCTTAGAGATGCAATTCATGGAGTTCTTCTACGGCATCACCATGGCAGCACGCGTGGCTTACTCCTCCTATATCTTCTCCCTGGTCACCCCAGAGCTCTACCAACGCGTGGCCAGCTACTCGCGCTCTTGCGTCCTCATGGGGGTGTTTGCCAGCTCGGTGCTGGGCCAGGTGCTGATATCCGTGGGCAGGCTCTCCTTCGCCACACTCAGTGCTGTTTCCCTGGCCTTGGTGTCCTTCGGCCTGGTGCTCTCCTGCTGCCTGCCCTGGCCCAAGAGGTCCCTGTTCTTCAACAGGGCCCACCACGCTGCCCATCGGAACCTCCAGGAGCAGGCTGCCGCCCAGTCGGAGCTAGCCAGGATGAAGCAGGGCGAAGCGGGCTTGGGTTCAGGTGACACCCCCTCCCTGGCCCCTCTCAGCTCTGGTTCCTCCTGGAGGGACTCGGTGTTTATTCAGATGCTGAAGGAGCTGAGGAATGTGCCGCGGAGGCCCAGCCTGAGACTGTGGAGCCTGTGGTGGGTGTTCAACTCCGCTGGCTACTACCTGGTGCTGTTGTACGTCCATGTCCTGTGGGACAAGGTGTACCCCGCCACGGAGAACAAACACGTCTACAACGGAGGGGTGGAGGCTGTCTCCACGCTACTGGGTGAGGGATCCATTTCCCTAGGTTTTAGTTTTAGTCTGGGTACAAAGGCCCTCCAAAGCCAGGTATACAAGTGTTTTAATAACCAATGTGTAGCAATCACCTGGGTTTTTACTGTCTGACAGGGTAGGAGCCTGTGTTCTCCAAGTCAATGATTCCTACAAAATATTAACACCCCTACAGCAGTTGGCAGAGGTAGTAGTGAGAGCACCATGGCACCATGCTTCAAGGTACATATTTTCTCAGTCAAATGAGTTCTCCGGCATCACGTGACATCAGGTCAATAAGTTTGTCTTAGACCAGGGTTTCCCATCTCCAGTTCTCCAGTACCCCCAACAACACGTTGTTGTAGCCCCAGGCTAACTCGCCTGATTCAATAGTTGACAAGTAGAACAGGTGTGCTTGTCTGGGGCCACAACAAAAATGTTCACTGTTGGGGGGACTAGAGTTGGGAACCACTGTTTTACACTGACCCCTCTCCAATGATTTAATTATGACTGAAGTTGCATGACCTGAACAGCTGACAAGGACAGGAGACATACAAAGCCCATCTATCCATCTAGAAAGAGGAATTCCCATGAAGCAGAATGTGGTGAGACAACAGAAGACTAAACAGTCACGTTCTGTTGAAAGGTGTGGAAGATGACGATGGGTTAGATGTTGATCACACAGGGAGATGACGCCAGACAATATGCTGCTCCCCATAGTCATTTACTATAATTATTTTATTGATGCATAATAATAACATAAAGGCTTACTGAACCAGCAATCCCCTCTGTTTGCCTTGATATGATAATGTCAAACTGACCCTGAGTCCACACACACACACAGCATTTATTAAATGAAGTTCCCCCAAGCCTTAATCACCTACTCAATCATTAACTTTGTCGGCTTATCTTCTTCGACTAACTCCACCTCGTTAACTCTGTCCCAGGTGCGATCACGTCGTTTGCAGCAGGCTTCGTGAAGATCCGCTGGAACGTGTGGTCTGAGCTGGTGATCGGCGTCATCACGGCTCTGCAGGCTGGCCTGCTGCTCCTCATGGGGACCACCAGTAACATCTGGGTCTGCTATGTGGCCTACTCCCTCTTCAAAGGTTTCTACCAGTTCCTCGTGCCTATCGCCATGTACGTTTCTTTAAGTCTACCTTTATTTAACGTCGTTGTGTACATATAATGGGATTTTGGGGATTTTCATGTTCAGACGTGTGCAGTGTATGAATGCATTGTCATAGAATTGTCACATCTTTCTTACTTTAGGCTGTACATTTAATCTGCTGACTATCCTGTTGTGTTTGAAGTTTCCAGATCGCCTCGTCGCTCACCAAGGAGCTGTGTGCCCTGATGTTTGGGGTCAACACTTTTCTGGCGACCGTTCAGAAGACCATCATCACCCTCATCGTCTCTGACAAGAAGGGTCTGGGACTAGACGTGCACTCCCAGGTAAGTCACACACACTCTGATTACGACCACGCTCAGACGACTTCCTGCAAGCTGACGTCACCCATATGGGAACACCATGTTTTCTAATGAGTGCTGTTCTGTTCTCCAATAGTTCCTGGTCTACTTCTTCTACTTTGCCTTGCTGACGGTCATCTACCTGGGCTGTGCTGCCTGGGTCATCATTCGCCACTACAGGAACCAATCGGCAGGAGGGGGAGGGGACACACACCAGGCCACGCCCACTGAGCTATGTTCCGTACCATCAAACCCCTCGGAGACGGAACCTCTGTCCAATGGGAACAACGTGAAGGCCTGAAAGGGATATTCCTGGATTTTGGCAATGAAGCCAACATCCCCAGAAGCCAACATTCCCCAGAGTCAGATTAACTCGTGGAGACCATTTTTATGCATCTGCATGCAGTTTGAACTAGCGTTAGCGAAATTGCTAACTACCGCAATGACTGAAAGTCTATCGGAACAGCTAGCATGTAAGTCAAATCAAATCAAATCAAATTTATTTATATAGCCCTTCGTACATCAGCTGAAATCTCAAAGTGCTGTACAGAAACCCAGCCTAAAACCCCAAACAGCAAGCAATGCATGTGAAAGAAGCACGGTGGCTGGGAAAAACTCCCTAGGAAAAACTCCTGAGAAAGGCCAAAAACCTAGGAAGAAACCTAGAGAGGAACCAGGCTATGAGGGGTGGCCAGTCCTCTTCTGGCTGTGCCGGGTGGATATTATAACAGAACATGGTCAAGATGTTAAAATGTTCGTAAATGACCAGCATGGTCAAATAATAATAATCATAGTAGTTGTCGAGGGTGCAACAAGCACGTCCGGTGAACAGGTCAGGGTTCCGTAGCCGCAGGCAGAACAGTTGAAACTGGAGCAGCAGCATGGCCAGGTGGACTGGGGACAGCAAGGAGTCATCATGCCAGGTAGTCCTGAGGCATGGTCCTAGGGCTCAGGTCCTCCGAGAGAAAGAAAGAAAGAGAGAAAGAGAGAATTAGAGAGAGCATATTTACATTCACACAGGACACCGGATAAGACAAGAGAATACTCCAGATGTAACAGACTGACCCTAGCCCCCCGACACATAAACTACTGCAGCATAAATACTGGAGGCTGAGACAGGAGGGATCAGAAGACACTGTGGCCCCATCCGATGATACCCCCGGACAGGGCCAAACAGGCAGGATATAAGTTGTTCCTATAGACTTCCAGTCATTGCGCTAGTTGGCATTGGCTCGCGAAACTACCTCTAACTTCCTTCATACTGGATGCAGAGACATAAAAATGGTACCCATGAGTTCATCTGACTGTGGGGAAGTAGATAAAGGGCCTCAGTGCCAAAATCCTCAACTATCCCTTGAACATTGTCATCTTTACATCAACACCTAAACCCCCTACACTGACATTGAGTGGTCTAAACGGTCTGGGAATCTCTCGCTACGGTTTCCACACGACTGCACAAGGACAGATGAGACTTAGAGGTGAGTCGAGACCTCATGACACTTGGTTGGATGTGTTGGTGGAGTGTAGTTTACCAGTATTAGTGAACAGTCACTGTTCTCAGCCCTTAGTGCCTTATCAGTTATATCCAACGTGTATTCAGTTCACCAAAAGGATGTTATTATGGAATACATCTTTTTTTTCTCAATGTTTAAAGAATTACAGGCAGCCCACCTACATTACTACAAGATAAAAAAGCTCACTCGATCAAGCCTAATGGTCTTGTAAGCAGCGGTGGAAAAAGTACCCAATTGTCATACTTGATTAAAAGTAAAGATACCTTCATAGAAAATGACTCAAGTAAAAGTCTAAAAGTATTTGGTTTTAAATAAACTTAAGTAAGAGTAAAAGTAAGAGTATAAATGATTTCAAATGACTTATTAAGCAAACCAGATGACACAATTACATTTTTTATTCATCAGTAGCCAGGGGGACACTCAGTGAGACATCATTTACAAATTCAGCATTTACACCACTGCTTGTAAGTAGCAATACATGACCTCGTATGCGGTACAAATCACATTATTGTGGGAGCACCTCTTAGAGAAGGAATTAGGCTGTTTGAGAAGGTTTGCATCCTAAGCAACCTGCCTCAACATTGTTTCAAGTACAATAGACCAGCAATAGACTGTAATAGGTCAATTTAAGGAATTTCCTTTTTCGGCTTTAGACCAATCCCTACTTCTCACTCAAAACAGTGTTTTGTTTTTAATAGTCAGAGTTTGGGCCTAGTTGTCAGCCTGATGTTCTCAGAGAGACTGTTGACATGTCATATGTAGTGGCTGCTTTGCTCTTATCCCAGAAACATCCCAAATGGTGTTATCCACTGGTGATTATGTTCAGTTTTCCAAATACAGGGTAATCATATGTTCCCTGATAATGTTGAAGCACATTTATTTTCGTAACTCTGAGTGAGAAAATAATAATCTCAAGTGGAGGGGACCAATAAGAAATGATCTACAGAAACAGTCTAATTCTACTGGACTACTTCTTCTACTGATGGAACAATAGCCTGTTATATTCAGCAAATGATTCACTGTTTGCGATCATTAGGAATTCTCGACAATTGCTGCAATTGTATTGATTAGCGAAAACCATATTTTTGAATCTGTGTATATATTGTTAGCTGTATAGAAGTCCTCCAGTGAGAGTGTGCCCCACAGGATCATGATTACTATGTCATCACATTAGCATTGCTTTAGATTAAGCAGACATGTGACAGGATGCATTTTTGGGCTGCTGAATCTTCCTGAAGATTTTTCTTTGAAAAGTGTGAAAAGATTTTCTAAATGAAGCCCTTTGTGTGTATGTTCACTACACTCCCATTGTCTTAGGTTTAATCAGCGATTGCTTGTGAACAAAGCAGATGACAATTGTTTTAGGGCCTTCAAACTAACCATATCAGTGCACTTTATTATTATTATTTATTTCACCTTTATTTAACCAGGTTGGCCAGTTGGGAACAAGTTATGCTTGCTGCTAGTGAGTAGGTTGTCTGGAATAAAGGTTGTCTGGAATAAAAGTTGTCTGGAAAGAAAAGTGGTCTCTTGGGACAACTTACCCGGGTATGGGGTAAATTGAGCCGCGGAATAGGGTAAGTTAAGCCACATTGAAATGTCTCTACTGAATGAAATATTACCAATACCTTTTTAAAATAATATCTATCTTTATTTCCCCAACACAATTGCTTTGTTTTCTTTTTAATAATTTTAAGCACCTTTTTAAACACAGGCTTAACTCCTAACACTTTGTAGTTTATATATATATATATATTTTTAAACATTGGCCAGGCCCTGTTACCTCATATCCCAGCGATTATGCCTGGGAAGAAAACACTTCAATTTGCTAAACATGCCATTGGCTCAACTTTTACCCCAAGGCAAACATTTTGATTATATTAGCACACACAGATACAATAAAGCACTTTCATGCTGATGTATAGAATAATCTTAAAATGATCTACTTTGCTTTAGATACAAGCATCATGAAACCTCTAACAGAAATTAATTTGACTTGGTGAAAGTCTTATTTTATTTTTTCTATATTTTTTTTTTACTTAACTTTTTCCAAATGGTTTCTTCCTTCAGACTCCATGAAATGATGACCTCTTCCTAGATATTTGGTCAAATTATAACATTTTGTGTATAGTTTCCTAGAAACAAGGGTGGCTCAATTTACCTCTGGCTCAACTTACCCCACTCTCCCCTATTTTTGTTTAAATGTTTTCATGCAGATTTGTCTTTTCTCCCCCAGCAGTGCTAATCATATGTTCATTGTCTAATAGGAAGCCCATGTGAATGTGTAAACTGGAGTATAGTTGTTATGTAGTACTGCAAATGAGTTTGAGGATTTAGCTATGAGCTGGCAGACCTTTTTTCTGCATGTTATTTTCAAGAATTTTCGAATTAGCTATTTTGTATTGTTTTAATGCAGGGGTTCTCAAATTGTTTTGCTTCGTGACCCACCAATTGAGCTGTCTTGAGTCTCGACCCACCATAAGGGTTGAGTGGTAAAGAAAACATACACAGACCAAAGCATAAATACAAAATCGGATCTTGGCAGTGGACACAATATTTTGCAGTTTCAAAGCTAATCCCCTGCAATTCCACATTTTGCCATGGAGCTGAGATTTTGTTTGCTTTTAAGCAAATTTCCTGCAATTCTATGCATTTTGCCATGGAACTGAGATTTTGTTTGCTTTTAAGCAAATTTCATACAATTCTATGCATGTTGACATGGCTGGTGTTCTTATGCACAAACAACATCAGTGGGGCCTGATTGTCTAGCTTTTATTTTGTTGATTGTAAGTTCTCAAAGATTATAGGCTATTATTATTAAACAGTTTGGGAACTACTGTTTTAATGGAACAATTTATTTATCTGTGTGCGTATGAGTGAAATTGGGTTTTCTTAAATGTTTGTCACTGAGGAAATAAAATGCAAAATGAAGTTGAAAAATGTAAATATCTTTTAGGCCTATGTTTATTCTTTGGAATCTGACAACTCTAGGAACTCGTATCTGGTGTACCCTTTACATTCTAAATGTGTTTATACCATACTTAAAGTACGCCCATAAATGCAGATTACACCTACCCATTTTCTTTTATTGAAGTTGCTTTTAATTTAATTTCTGTGCATAGGAAGTGGTTTGCTGAATTCCTGGCCCCTTGAGTAATCTTAGGACCATCTTACTACAAAACTGAGAAATCATGTCAGAATATAATAGAGTGCCTATTAATTACATGTAGGGTGGATAAAAGATGTGCGTGAACAATACAAGCACTTAACTTGAGAACGTATGTACAATACGGAACACGAGATATGCAACTTTGCACTATTCTCTAATTGATTTAAAAGGTCATATCTCAAGAAGGTTTCAGCCTATAGTGATGAGGTTGTAGAGTATACAATGATTTATACATGGTCATATAGCCTCATAAACAAATACAAAGGTATGAGATTAATTGCACCTAATGGTTTATATGCCGTGCAGTATACTAGCCAACGAGTTCAGTATTGGATTCACTATAGGATAAGATTTGTAACCTTAACTGTCAGAATTGTTCATGTTTATTATTGTCACACTGACTTCAATCAATGCCGAATATACACTTTGGGTGAATGACTGTGAACCTATTTTGTTGCTGTAAAAGAAGACTTATGTCAACATTTTATTTTTGATTTACAAATAAACCAGTTTGGGAAAAACAATGTAGCATTTGTTTGTTTGCAATAAACGTTGATGACATTGAGAGAGATGGCACCTCAGGGAACTCCTCACCAGTGTCATACACCGGTTAATTCAGTGAGCTGCAATGCTTTCGTCTTTGGATTTTGGATAAAAAGCCTTATTTAATTTCTATCACAGTGCATAGACATGCAAAACACTTAAGAGCACTTTTGAGGATTTTGAAACGCAAAAGGACATTGCAAAACAAAAACATAGTAATTTGATACAAAATGTCATGATTCTTGGCCCAGACTCATCTGTTACTACAGATCCATGGAGTCCATTACTGAAAAGTGTGAATGTTAAAACTACTTAGAAAAATGTTATTTGCAAAATAAATACTCCTTTTGTTATCAAAACATTTTAAATATCCTGTTCCCTTTGATGTCTGCTAGCAAAATAAAACCATCCAACATTTATGACAATGTTATAGATAGTGCTTCAAAAACTGGTTATATGTACTGATTACAACAACTGTAAAGTGAATAAAAAATTACAACATTGGATAATAAACATTTAATGTACAATACTGCAACAATTAGCTTGTTGGAATCATAGAGAACATAATTAGTGTCCTGTTTAATCTGTAGGTGTGGTCTGTGGTTTGGTTTGATTCTAGGGCAAACTGTTAAAAGGCTATAGACTTTCTACAATACAGGTATTATGCTTTTGAGGGTAAGACCACACAAAAATAAATGTACATTGTGATAGTCTGTCCTCTAACCCCCAATGAACATGGCTTTCTGAAGTGGACAGTGAAAGGAGAAGTGGAATGAATACAAACTCTACTGAAAACCACAGTGTTGAGGTGTTTACAGAACAGTGATTTAGACGTATGTGCAGGGGGTCGGGGTGGGCTGTTTGGTCAGCTGCGATCAGTGTATAAAGGGGGGTTGATTGGGGCTTAGGGGGGTCCATCTCTTAGCCTGGTTGTCGCTGTTCTTGATCAACACCATATTATGGACATGTGGTCCTATTTGGCCAGCTGGACTGAGTGTATTGGAGAAGGGGAATGTAGCTGTTATATACAAAGCACCATTGTGTGTGTGTGTGTGTGTGTGTGTGTGTGTGTACGTACCAGTGGAGGCTCCTCAGAGGAGGAAGGGGATGACCATCCTCAGTGAAATTTCATAAAAATGTAAACATTAGAAACATTGAAGTTATACTTTTTAGATAAAACTATACTAAATATATTCATATGTCACCAAATAATTGATTAAAACACACTGTTTTACAATGGTCTACAGTAACTTCAACAGCACTGTCTGGGGTAGCACCATGGTGTAGCCGGAGGACAGCTAGCTTCCATCCTCCTCTGGCTATATTGACTTCAATACAAAACCTAGGAGGCTCATAGGCCTCACCCCCTTCCATAGACATACATGGTAATTATGACCACTTCCGGAGGAAGTCCTCTAACCGATCAAAGCTTTTAGGATCAGAGAACAAACCTAGTGTGTTGTATTGGGATTGTGTCACAGAGCATTATGAGGATTCTATGTGTTGAGAAGCTTGGTGACATTGTCTGATAGAGATTGAGTGAACAGTGATAGTTGAGCATTTTTGGGATTTTATTCAATTCAAATGTGTTTTTTTCAAATAACAGGAGACAGAATAGGAATATTATAAATTGTTTTCTTGGTTTTAGAACTTCATTTTTGTGTTCAGTTAGTGCAATTGATTTAACATTTTTACACTTTGTTGAAGAACCCCTTTCATTCTCTGGGGTACACGGAAAAGGGAGGGTCGACCTCTGCCTGAGATCAGTTTCATGGAGAAAGATGAAAAGGTGAGGGCGTTCAATACCAACTGGTATTAAAAGTAAAGCTGGTAACAGGGAGCCTTTCATCCAGCTGCCTGTATTGCTGACCTTGCCTGCTTTGGGAAAGTCTGAGCTTTGGTCGAAAGGTGGGTACAGTGACCTGAAGAACATCGATCGTTCAGCTAAACGGCAAAACATAAGCAGGGAGCATATAAATGCCGACATCACATTCAAGCTTCTGGGAAAAAGCGGCATCGATAAGAGGACATGACGAGAGGGAAAGTTCCACCAACAAGGCCAACTACAAGGAGCTTGTAGAGGTAATTGCACGTTACGATGCTTTACTTGCTGAACATATCGAACTTTCGACTGTCTTTTCTAGGATGTCGAAAACAAATCAGAATGATTTGATAGCTTCATCGCATCATCCATAAACATTTCGATTAAAGAGAGAGGTTGACACAGCGCATTTTTTTCGCGTGCGCTCAAGTAGGCTTTCCACTTTCCTCCGGTATTTATTTAGCAAAGATGATAACACAATCACTCCGGACAGACACAAGCAAAACTCACGACATAAATGTTGCAGCAGCCTAGACAACACATAGAAATCGGACATGCTGTATGGGATGAAAACGAGACTATATTTCAGTGTGATCAACTGTAGGCTCCTAATAAGAGCAGCTGCATACAGCCTATGCGCCCTGTCCGGGTAAACTGATTGGTAACATTATGTATTTATAGTCCATTTGTGTGTCAGGAGAAAATGTGATCAAATGTAGTTAATATTCAAAACTAGGCTGGCTAGGCTTATTAACTGGAATGAATATATCAACATAATAGCGATGATAAATGTTTTATAAGGCCTACAGTTGCATTGGACTACATGACGCAAACATGCATAAAGCAAGCTCAGCCCAGTTGTCTATTTGTCTGTGTAGAGGAAATCCCCCTACTAATCTAGTCTAAATATCATTCATATGAACAAATGTAAGGTAGCTGCAGTTTGACAGGGTTTTCATCTCTCCCAGGGCCAGGAGTTTTTTTTAAAACCATGTGACCTGATTAGGAAAAACTGGTCCCATCATAGCCCATATAAAACCTTTTAACAACTAATTAATCACTGGCATACCTTATAGGGTCCAGAGTTTTCCTAGTTAGGTTAACATATAAGGAAAAACTCCAGGCCCCAGGGGGTAAAAATTGCCCCACCGCTCTGGGACCTATGGTGCCACCAGTCTGCTTGGAGTTGTCCGTTATGGTCAGGTATGTGTATGATCAGGGCTTTATTCAGGAACGTTTCTTGGGCTACTTTGACGTGTCAAGTGGGTGAGATGCGCAGTCTGTGTTTGACTTTATGAATTTTGAGATGTCGGAGTTTAACTTCATAGAGAAACTTGTCCAAACCTATGATGGCGCAGCTGTAATGGAATGTATCTGCTATTTGTATTTCCAGCTAAGTCCCCTCCTGTTTCCTGATTAAGAGGTGATGACTACTCCAATACCATTGTCAACTCCTTCCTGACATGAACTGAAGCCATGTCTCATGTGCCCGCTCATCCACTGGCACATTGAATGTTTCCTCTACAAGCACTGTGAGTACCCCTATCAATTATCTCTCATTACTCTATGTAGAGTCAATCACATACACAATCACATTATTACACATACATGAATTTACTCTTTGCTTGGACTAACTCATTCTGAGCTCTTTTGTCTAACTGTGTAGTGTGTTGTGTTATTGTTTGTCTTTCCAGGCAAATCCTGTCCTGTACTGGTCAAGCCTCTGAACACCTCAACTCATGCTTCATACCCGCATTCAATCACTGCTGTGGTCCCTTTCCAACACTGTGTAAGTAGCCCTCTCATTCCCATTCCCCATAATAGTGTACTATAAATGTCTTTATTAAATGCTTTAGGTTAAAATAATTAGACTTTGACGATTTTTGAAAGCATCATCCGTGCATTCTGCACCTATACCCTGGGCCTACCATCCTCCTCATTTTTTAAGTCACCAGCCTCCACTGGTACGTACGGTTTGTTAGGCCTCCTGGATTGGTTGATGTGTTTGTTTGTGTGTGTGTGTGTGTGTCCGTTTGGTCGGTCAGTCCTATCTCTTGAACTGTCCGATGTAGCTGTTCTCGATGCAGAGCACGGCGTAGGAGCTGTGACAGCTGCTGGTTCTCTGTTGGAGGAGCTGGCCCCCCTGTAGAGAGGAGGCCATGCCTGTCAGCGCCCGCTCCCCTACACGCCACGTCTCACAGTAGTTATCCACCTGGCCGTGCCCCCTGCTGGTCGAACCGTGCCATATCATCTTGTCTGGCCTGGGTGAGGAGAGGGAACAAGGGAGAGAACGAGATGAAGGGATGAATCATCATATTTTTGCTTCCATTCACTTTCTCAGCTGTTAACTTTACATAACTTATCAATGCCTCCTTATGGATGTTGTAAAAAGAGAGGTTTTGATATTTTGTGTATTGTGAGTAATATGTAGGAGTGTAGTTTATCACCATGTGTCGTCTGTGAAAATGTCTTTGCCATCGAAGGAGTAGATGGGTACGTTGTCCTTCACTCTGCCCTCTGAGTCACTGAAGATGGCCTCCCAACTGTCAAACAGGACCTCGTCCTATAGAGGGGACAGACAAATGGTTAGGGACGGTTTCTGCCAATTATTTAAATTATATGGAATGATGCTGGGATTCCGAATGAAGCTGGAAATGCATCTCAGTCTTAGGCGACAGTACCGTACCTTCAGGTTGACGATGGGCATGCGGTCCCTGTCTGACTTGCGGACGATGCTGTAAAGGTCCTGGAGCTTGGAGGAGAGGAAAGCCCGGAAGGTTCCCTTCAGCCCGATGGCCCGAGCCTGCTTGAAGCACAGGAAGTCTGCCCCTCTGATACCCCGCATGTTACCCCCCTGGGGGGCGTTCAGGGCGACCAGGTGAATCTGCAGAAGGAAAGAAGAAGAAGAAAAGTCTGCTTTTAAAAACGTGCTCCCCATCACATCCACGATCAGAAGTATTTCAGCAGTGGCATGTTTTTAGGTTACATTTATGACATTTAAATCACTGGCTACTCACGCTTGGGCCTGACGTGTGTTGGTGGCTGGGGGTCTCAGGGGGTCTGGGTCTGCGTTGTGGGGTTACCGGGTAGCGGGTGTCTGAGTAAACCGGGTTCTGTGGGACAGGGGCTGGCTGGGGCCGGACCGGCTGAACAGGGTCAGGGTTGTGCTGGCGGTCTGTATAACTGGGGTACCGTGGATCAGTGTGTGAGGGGTATCTGGGGTCTGAATGTGAGGGGTAGCGTGGATCCGGCTGGGCTGGGTAGCGTGGATCCGGCTGGGCTGGGTAGCGTGGATCCGGCTGGTCTGGGTAGCGTGGATCCGGCTGGTCTGGGTAGCGTGGGTCCGGCTGGGCTGGGTAGCGTGGATCCGGCTGGTCTGGGTAGCGTGGATCCGGCTGGTCTGGGTAGCGTGGGTCCGGCTGGGCTGGGTTACGTGGATCCGGCTGGTCTGGGTAGCGTGGATCCGGCTGGGCTGGGTAGCGTGGATCCGGCTGGGCTGGGTAGCGTGGTTCCGGGTGAGTCGGGTAACGTGGGTCGGGGTAAACAGGGTGTTGTCCCTCAGTCTGTGGCTGGTGGGGGTCTAGCTGTCTGGGGGGTTGCTCTGTGGCCGTGTTGGAGGGATGATCTGGCTGGTAGTAGACCACTGGAGGAGGGTCGACAGCTGCTACCTCATTACCCTGCAAATGGATACAGACAGAGAAATCATGTCAATAAGATTCACTAATGTGATTAATAACTTCATTAAGTGATTCCCTCACTGTCACAATAGTGTATTGTCAGCATTTCTCAAGTGCACATTTCCAAGGACTTACCTGTTCAGGGGGTAAAGCTATGTATGGTCCAAGCTGAAAGGTAAAACTTCCAAGTTAATCATGTAAACATTAACAAAGGATCAAGGTGTTGTATTTTATAAATATAGTGGCTTGCATTCATTACACTGGTAAACACTGCACCTGGATTTGCCGGAAGCCATCTCGTACTCTGATGTAAAAGTCTGTTTGGTCGACCAGATACACCAGCGTCCCCTCTGCCTGTCGTCTGGCCGTGGCTGTCATCGTGTCATATGACCTCAGCACCATCACCTGTTCAAACATGGACGACAAGGAGCTAAATGACGCCACATCCTGGAAGTGGTGTATATGTCATCACAGTGAGGCTCCGTCCAGAAACAGGCCCTAACCTCCTAGACCCTACACTAGGAATGGAGGGGTTAACAGACTCACCCCAGAGGAGTGTCCATCAGTTCCAGGTGGGCCAGGAGGGCCCGGAGGTCCAGGGATGCTGATGGCTGAGATGTAAAAAGATCACATTCATTGAAGCTGTTAACCAAGGCGCTACAATACTTCATGTCACCAGAAAGTTGTGTTTCTGCCTATGTACTGTATGTATGAGTGTGTGTGTGAGAGTACGCCTCACTCTGTGTTGGCCTGTAGGCTCCAGGTGAGGAGGATGATCCTGAAGGTCCGGGGGGCCCCGGTGGGCCTGGGTTCCCTTGCCTGCCTTCGTACCCTCTTCCTGGGTTACCTGGAGGGCCCTGGGGCCCTGAAGGACCGACGATGGACTCTCCCTTTGGCCCCTGGAGATCGATAGATCAGATAGATATTTGTCTTGCTCATTAAAACTTTCTAATTGAATTCCATTCTACATGTCTTTTGAGTTCAGTGGTTATTCTTACTGGAAGTCCTGGAGGTCCAGGTTGACCACCCTGTCCACCGTAACCACCACCATAATATCCTCCGGTTGGATCGCCCTTCTCCCCCTTCATCCCAGAGTCTCCTCTCTCTCCCTTCATCTCCTCCTGCAGGGACACATTTGACCTGACGTCAAACACATACAGACGCATGGCGGGTTGTGTGTGTCGAGCGCCTTTGTAGTTACGTCACTTACCTTGAAGGTGTAGATGTCAAAGTTGGACGTGAGACCTAGAGTGGAGACGATAAAACGTGAGTTCAATCAGCTCAATCTCATGTGTTAGTACACCTAAGGGCAGCGGTAGTAAATAACTAGCTGGTTTTACTGTACCTGGTACCCCAGGTATTCCTGGTACTCCACGATCACCTTTCTCTCCTTTGGAGTCTGATGGGTGGAGGAAAAAGGCCAACATGTAAGCGAACACATGACATCGTTTTACATGTAACGTTTTATGTCATGGAGGGAGACTGGCCAATGAGAATGAGTTGACCTACCCGGATATAACCGTGAGATATCATCATACCTCTGAGTGTGAAACAGAACAAAGGGGAGAAGAGTTACACTACTGTACCTTGGAAAGAGACCATATCAATTTGTAAACCCACATGAGTGACTTTGTGGGTTTTAACAACCTGACTGACTACAGCATATAACTGTATCACAACATATAACTGTATCACAACATATAACTGTATCACAACATATAACTGTATCACAACATATAACTGTATCACAGCATATAACTGTATCACAACATATAACTGTATCACAACATATAACTGTATCACAACATATAACTGTATCACAACATATAACTGTATCACAACATATAACTGTATCACAACATATAACTGTATCACAACATATAACTGTATCACAACACCAACGTCTGGGAAAGATGCAATACTGGATCAGACATCTACTCACATTGAACCTGTCCAGAGGTACTGCTGGCCCGGGGGGTCCGGGTGGGCCAGGTGGTCCTGGAGGACCCTAAAAACATGGATCAATCTGGGTTAAACTGATGCCCTGTCTGGGTCATGACGGTCTAACCATACCACTGCTTTTAGGAATGATTTGACATGCTGACCTCTGGGTTGCATCCCAACAGTCTTTCATGTATGAATCCCATCAATCACCAACCAGCGGTGTCATACTTACTCCATATCCTCCGGTCCCTCCAGCTGAATCCCCCCTCTCTCCTTTGGCACCATTCAACCCAGGACGACCCTGTAACCAACACACTGGTTTAGATCCAGCAGCAGTACATCACCAGTTTAATACTTTATGGGAAATAGCACACTTGGAACCTTTCTAAGTCCCACTTCAGTGCCATTTAGCAGACATTTTTATTCAAAGCGACTTGTGTGCATATATTTTTACATATGGGTGGTCCTGGGAATCGAACTCACTGTCTTGGCATTGCAAGCGCCATGCTCTACCAACTGAACTATAGAGGACCACCACTTGGCTGATAGCTGAACAGAGATACTTACCGGTCTACCTGGCATGCCTATATCACCCTTTAGACCAGCTGGACCATGGGGACCCTATAGAGACAGAACAATATAAATCTACCATCTGAACCCTATAGAGACAGAGAACAATATAAATCTACCAGCTGGACCCTATAGAAACAGAGAACAATATACATCTACCAGCTGGACCCTATAGAAACAGAGAACAATATAAATCTACCAGCTGGACCCTATAGAGACAGAGAACAATATAAATCTACCATCTGAACCCTATAGAGACAGAGAACAATATAAATCTACCAGCTGGACCCTATAGAGACAGAGAACAATATAAATCTACGAGCTGGACCCTATAGAGACAGAGAACAATATAAATCTACGAGCTGGACCCTATAGAGACAGAAAACAATATAAATCTGCCAGCTGGACCCTATAGAGACAGAGAACAATATAAATCTGCCAGCGGGACCCTATAGAGACAGAGAACAATATAAATCTACCAGCTGGACCCTATAGAGACAGAGATCAATATACATCTACCAGCTGGACCCTATAGAAACAGAGAACTATATAAATCTACCAGCTGGACCCTGTAGAGACAGAGAACAATATAAATCTACTAGCTGGACCCTATAGTGACAGAGAACAAAATACATCTACCAGCTGGACCCTATAGAGACAGAGAACAATATAAATCTACCAGCTGGACCCTATTGAGACAGAGAACAATATACATTTACCAGCTGGACCCTATAGTGACAGAGAATAAAATAAATCTACAGTGAGGGAAAAAAGTATTTGATCCCCTGCTGATTTTGTACGTTTGCCTACTGACAAAGAAATGATCAGTCTAGAATTTTAATGGTAGGTTTATTTGAACAGTGAGAGACAGAATAACAACAAAAAAATCAGAAAAACGCATGTCAAAAATGTTAGAAAATGATTTTCATTTTAATGAGGGAAATAAGTATTTGACCCTCTCTCAATCAGAAAGATTTCTGGCTCCCAGGTGTCTTTTATACAGGTAACGAGCTGAGATTAGGAGCACACTCTTAAAGGGAGTGCTCCTAATCTCAGCTTGTTACCTGTATAAAAGAAACAGAGAACTATATACAGTACATCCATGGTTATCGATGGCTAATCAACCAAAGCATGTCACTGTTAAATGAGAGTACTTACAGGAGGTCCCTCAGGTCCCGGGAGTCCCTTCTCTCCCTGCACACACAGAGGTCAAAGGGTATAAAAATGTTATGTGGCATGGCACATATAAAAGAGATGGACAAACATAATAACATACGGTATTTCTACCAACTATAAATCTAGTGTGTGGTTTTTCTCACCGGTTGAGACCCCAGCCCTCCCAGGTACATGGGTCTTCCATCAGGCCCCATGATAATACCAGGTTCTCCTTTCTCCCCCTGGACAGGACACAGGGTGGAGACATGTCAATACTTCATGCAATTTTCCCTGTACTGTACAGAAAACAAGATATGAATGAATTAAGTTATTACCAGACCTTAGCTGCGTATCCTGGCTGTCCAGGCTCTCCTGTATCTCCCTTTGGTCCCATAGGCCCCTACAGAAGAAGTTGTAATCAGTATAAATTAGAGGTCAACCATTTATGATTTTTTAACGCCGATGCCGATTATTGGAGGACCAAAAAAGCCGATGCCGATTAATCGGACGATTTTTTTAAATTTATTTGTAATAATGACAATTACAACAATACTGAATGAACACTTATTTTAACTTAATATAATACATCAATAAAATCAATTTAGCCTCAAATAAATAATGAAACATGTTCAATTTGGTTTAAATAATGCAAAAACAAAGTGTTGGAGAAGAAAGTAAAAGTGCAATATGTGCCATGTAAGTAAGCTAACGTTTAAGTTCCTTGCTCAGAACATGAGAACATATGAAAGCTGGTGGTTCCTTTTAACATGAGTCTTCAATATTCCCAGGTAAGAAGTTTTAGATTATAGTTATTATAGGAATTATAGGACTATTTCTCTCTATACGATTTGTATTTCATATACCCTTGACTATTGGATGTTCTTATAGGCACTTTAGTATTGCCAGTGTAACAGAATAGCTTCCATCCCTCTCCTCGCTTCTACCTGGGCTCGAACCAGGAACACATCGAAAACAGCCACCCTCGAAGCAGCGTTACACATGCAGAGCAAGGGGAACAACTACTCCAAGTCTCAGAGCGAGTGACGTTTGAAATGCTATTAGCGCGCACCCCGCTAACTAGCTAGCCATTTCACATCGGCTACACCAGCCTAATCTTGGGAGTTGATAGTCATAAACAGCGCAATGCTTGAAGCACAGCGAAGAGCTGCTGGCAAAACGCACGAAAGTGCTGTTTGAATGAATGCTTACGAGCCTGCTGCTGCCTACCACCGCTCAGTCAGACTGCTCTATCAAATCATAGACTTAATTATAACATAATAACACACAGAAATACGAGCCTTTGGTCATTAATATGGTCGAATCCGGAAACTATCATCTCAAAAACAAAACATTTTTCCTTTCAGTGAAATACAGAACTGTTCCGTATTTTATCTAACGGGAGGCATCCCTAAGTCTAAATATTCCTGTTACATTGCACAACCTTCAATGTTATGTCATAATTACGTAAAATTCTGGCAAATTAGTTCGCAACGAGCCAGGCGGCCCAAACTGTTGCATATACCCTGACTCTGCGTGCAATGAACGCAAGAGAAATTACACAATTTCACCTGGTTAATATTGCCTGTTAACCTGGATTTCTTTTAGCTAAATATGCAGGTTTAAAAAGATATACTTCTGTGTATTGATTTTAAGAAAGGCATTGATTTTTATGGTTAGGTACAGTCGTGCAACGATTGTGCTTTTTTTGCAAATGCGCTTTCGTTAAATCATCCCCCGTTTTGCGAAGTCGGCTGTAAAATTAATTACGGTCTTTGTTAGGAAGAAATAGTCTTCACAGTTCGCAACGAGCCAGGCGGCCCAAACTGCTGCATATACCCTGACTCTGTTGCAAGAGAAGTGTCACATATTCCCTAGTTAAAAGAAATTCATGTTAGCGGGCAATATTAACTAAATATGCAGGTTTAAAAATATATACTTGTGTATTGATTTTAAGAAAGGCATTGATGTTTATGGTTGGAGCAACGTGTACCTAAGCGATTATATGCAATGCAGGACAGGCTAGATAAACTAGTAATATCATCAACCATGTGTAGTTAACTAGTGATTATGATTGATTGTTTTTTATAAGATAAGTTTAATGCTAGCTAGCAACTTACCTTGGCTTCTTACTGCATTCGCGTAACAGGCAGGCTCCTCGTGGAGTGCAATGTAAAGCAGGTGGTTAGAGCGTTGGACTAGTTAACCATAAGGTTGCAAGATTGAATCCCCGAGCTGACAAGGTAAAAATCTGTCGTTCTGCCCCTGAACAAGGCAGTTAACCCACCGTTCCTAGGCCGTCATTGAAAATAAGAATGTGTTCTTAACTAACTTGCCTAGTTAAATAAAGGTAAAAAAATAAATAAAAACATCGCCGTCCAAAAATTCCGATTGTTATGAAAACTTGAAATCGGCCCTAATTAAACGGCCATTCCGATTTAATCGGTTCGACCTCTGTATAAATAACAACCTTGTGTGTGTATATTTTTAAAAGAGAGTTCTATTAACATGTTTTAGTCAGTTTTCAATATACAACTAGTGTATAAAATCATGTTTTAGGCAGTTTTCAACATACAACTAGGGAGCACCATTAAGGTGTTTCAACTGTGAAATATCTGTTGAAACAGTAAAGGTAAATGTCTCCACTGTGTGTGTTCATTGGCAGTGTGGTATTGATACGTACTGGGAATCCTGCCCGGCCGGGAATACCTGGTCCTCCCTGGAGAAAAGGAAATAAGGGTTAGGGTGACTTTATAAAACTGCATGTAGAGTAACATAGTGACTTGTCTGCTGAGTTAAATTCTCACCTGTCCTTGATTCCCAAGAACTCCATCAAACTACAACGAGACAGAGACAGGTAGGTCAGTTGTGTCACTGAAACATCACTATGATCCAGAGCGGACTAGACCGTACAGTACACAGCCATACTCACACTGCCTGAGTTCTGGTAGATGATCTGTCCCGGTGGGCCAGGGGCTCCTGGAGGTCCAGGGGGCCCCCCTTCACGTCCTGGCTCACCCTACAACACACACAACAACAACATGAGAGCTGTGGGTCACTCAATAGACGACTTACGCTACAGTTCAAAAGTTGGGGGTCACTTAGAAAATTATTTGTTTTTGAAAGAAAATAAAATGTTTTGTCCATTTAAAATAACATCAAATTGATCAGAAATACAGTGCAAACATCGTTATTGTTGTAAATGACTGTTGTAGCTGGAAACGGCAGATTTATTATGGAATATCTACATAGGCGTACAGAGGCCCATTATCAGCAACCATCACTCCTGTGTTCCAATGGCACGTTGTGTTAGCTAATCCAAGTTTATCATTTTAAAAGGCTAATTGATCATTAGAAAACCCTTTTGCAAGTATGTTAGCACAGCTGAAAACTGTTGTTCTGATTAAAGAAGCAATAAAATATAATCAACCACCAAAATATGGTAATCAGGAGTAGGTAACTCACCCTTTCCCCTCTGTCTCCCCTCTCCCCTTTGTCTCCCTGTGTGTACACAAGAAACAAAACCGAATAGGTTAGTGCACCTTGCGTGGGTTACTCTAAAGCCTAAGCCTAAGTAACGTTCTAATACAGTCTGGAGAGGTGGCTGAGGGATAATAATCTTCTACCAATTTTCCTGGGAATCCGTCCATCCCTGGTGTTCCATCCCGTCCTCTTGCTCCCTCGCTCCCCTTCTCTCCCGAAAGCCCAGGCAAACCAGATCTTCCCTGTATGATGACAGGAATACAGTAAGCATTGCTATATAACAAAGATATGGCCTCCAATTAAACTTAGCAATATATTTCCTGGTTCTTACCGGAAGGCCAGCGATTCCGGGCGGACCCTGAAAAACAATGGATATGTGACTATGTATTAGTTGACGTGATCGTAAAGGCAATCCAAATGATGAGTGAATGGCAATGTATAGATCACCTGTGGTCCTGGAATCCCTATCACTCCAGCAACACCATTGACCCCCGTCACTCCGGAACCCTCCCCGTCACCCTACACAGAGAGGACACAGTTCAAAAAAGACAATTCCAAATATATAGTATGTAGTCAATTTGGTAACAATTTGTATGAAGGGAGCTTTGGGGTGGGAGGTTAAGCTGTAGTTGATATAGTCTGGGTGGGTGGCAGGAGTTGTGTACAGTACTCACATAACGCACGGGGTAGGAAGGTCCAGGTGGTCCTGGAGGCCCAATCGGTCCCATGGGCCCAGGAAGCCCAGCCAAGCCCCCCTGCCCGGTCTGACCAGGCACTCCAGGGTCACCCTGAGAACCCTGGTGGTTAGGAGAGAAGAGGTGAGAGACAGAGAGAGATTGTAAAGGTGTGTGTGTGTGTGTGTGTGTGTGTGTGTGTGTGTGTGTGTGTGTGTGTGTGTGTGTGTGTGTGTGTGTGTGTGTGTGTGTGTGTGTGTGTGTGTGTGTGTGTGTGTGTGTGTGTGTGTGTGTGTGTAAAAATCAGCAAACCATTTACATGTAGGCATAATTGACGGCATGCTAACAGACAAATAA
This sequence comes from Salmo trutta, assembly GCF_901001165.1. Taxonomy (NCBI): domain Eukaryota; kingdom Metazoa; phylum Chordata; class Actinopteri; order Salmoniformes; family Salmonidae; genus Salmo; species Salmo trutta. The sequence goes on along the minus strand of NC_042995.1, from coordinate 5,824,234 downwards.
AGAAGCATTCAACAAAATTGGAAACACATTTAAGCTGAATTATTACTATAACAAGCAATCAATACTGAAAATAATATCTTAGATGTTATGTCAGAAGTCAAACAAACAAATGTGCCATTTGTCCTATAATGAACACACTGAGAACTAGAGTTTTTCTCAGTGAGTTGATTCCCCCACGTGATGAATGCAGCCGAAACCAAGGAACCAATAGTATGCGGTCGATATCAATGAACCAATAGCAGGAGACCCAGTAGTACCTGTGACCCATCACCTTCACTAAAGCTACTGGTCAAAAAGTTGGAGAAGGAGAAGGCAGACAAAGAGTTTTGCTAGAGGGAGACAAGCATAAGGGAGAAGATCTGTATCCTGAGAAAATCCTCACACCCCCACCAACATCATGTTTAGACTATCGATCTCTAGAAGTCCCACTACCAACATCATGTTTAGATTATCGGTCTCTAGAAGTACCACTACCAACATCATGTTTAGACTATCGATCTCTAGAAGTCCCACCACCAACATCATGTTTAGACTATCGATCTCTAGAAGTCCCACCACCAACATCATGTTTAGACTATCGATCTCTAGAAGTCCCACCACCAACATCATGTTTAGACTATCGGTCTCTAGAGGTCCCACCACCAACATCATGTTTAGACTATCGATCTCTAGGAGAAGTCCCACCACCAACATCATGTTTAGACTATCGATCTCTAGGAGAAGTCCCACCACCAACATCATGTTTAGACTATCGATCTCTAGGAGAAGTCCCACCACCAACATCATGTTTAGACTATCGGTCTCTAGAAGTCCCACCACCAACATCATGTTTAGACTATCGGTCTCTAGAAGTCCCACCACCAACATCATGTTTAGACTATCGGTCTCTAGAAGTCCCACCACCAACATCATGTTTAGACTATCGGTCTCTAGAAGTCCCACCACCAACATCATGTTTAGACTATCGATCTCTAGAAGTCCCACCACCAACATCATGTTTAGACTATCGATCTCTAGAAGTCCCACCACCAACATCATGTTTAGACTATCGATCTCTAGAAGTCCCACCACCAACATCATGTTTAGACTATCGATCTCTAGAAGTCCCACCACCAACATCATGTTTAGACTATCGATCTCTAGAAGTCCCACCACCAACATCATGTTTAGACTATCGATCTCTAGAAGTCCCACCACCACCATCATATTTAGACTATCGATCTCTAGAAGTCCCACCACCAACATCATGTTTAGACTATCAGTCTCTAGAAGAAGTCCCACACCAACATCATGTTTAGACTATCGATCTCTAGAAGTCCCACCACCAACATCATGTTTAGACTATCGATCTCTAGGAGAAGTCCCACCACCAACATGTTTAGACTATCGATCTCTAGGAGAAGTCCCACCACCAACATCATGTTTAGACTATCGATCTCTAGAAGTCCCACTACCAACATCATGTTTAGACTATCGATCTCTAGAAGTCCCACCACCAACATCATGTTTAGACTATCGATCTCTAAGAGAAGTCCCACACCAACATCATGTTTAGACTATCGGTCTCTAGAAGTCCCACTACCAACATCATGTTTAGACTATCGATCTCTAGAAGTCCCACCACCAACATCATGTTTAGACTATCGATCTCTAAGAGAAGTCCCACACCAACATCATGTTTAGACTATCGGTCTCTAGAAGTCCCACTACCAACATCATGTTTAGACTATCGATCTCTAGAAGTCCCACCACCAACATCATGTTTAGACTATCGACCTCTAGAGGTCCCACCACCAACATCATGTTTAGACTATCGATCTCTAGGAGAAGTCCCACCACCAACATCATGTTTAGACTATCGATCTCTAGAAGTCCCACCGCCAACATCATGTTGTGATGACCCTCCCACTCTGTCTGCCGTATATTCTCTCTTTGTTCTTGTTTCCTTATTAGGATGCCGGTGGGCGAAGGTGGGAGGGTCGTCAGCGACATGGGAAACACCTGGGCCCGGGTGTGTCCCAGGATAAATGCACCTCTTCCCCATTCATTGGAAAGACTCTCTCCATGCAGACACCTTCATAGATTTTGTTGTGGTATTTTTGTGGCCTTTTTGTTGTTTGCTTTGGCACCTTTCAACACCCCGCATTATCACATTTATGCATGCAAAACACTCACACTACTGAGTACACACACCATTGTTAATTGCGTTTAGGTTACCTCAGTTAATAAATATATATTTTGTTATTCCTTGTCTCCACGCTGTCTCCCTTTTGTTACGAACTTTGAGCTGGTTCGTGAGAATGTTTAGACTATCGATCTCTAGGAGAAGTCCCACACCAAACAGCACCAAAGAAACAAGGTCAAAGTGAAAATCTATATATTTAGATTTAAGATTTAGAGGTCGGGATAGTATGAGTATGGGTGTATTTCAGAGCTCACCCTCTCTCCACTGGGCCCTGGAAGACCTAGATCACCAGCTTCTCCCTGCGGATTAGAAGGAGAGAGAGATAGAGACAATCATCTCAAAAGGATCCCTATACAAAGGTCCAGTTCTGTGTGTGCTGTATACAGTGATATATAAACTCAGCAAAAAAAGAAGCACCCTTTTTTCAGGACCCTGTCTTTTAAAGATAATTTGTAAAAATCCAAATAACTTCACAGATCTTCATTGTAAAGGGTTTAAACACTGTTTCCCATGCTTGTTCAATGAACCATAAACAATTAATGAACATGCACCTGTGGAACGGTCGTTAAGACGCTAACAGCTTACAGACGGTAGGCAATTAAGGTCACAGTTATGAAAACTTAGGACACTAAAAGAGGCCTTTCTACTGACTCTGAAAAACACCAAAAGAAAGATGCCCAGGGTCCCTGCTCATCTGCGTGAACATGCCTTAGGCATGCAGACTGCAGATGTGGCCAGGGCAATATAATGCAATGTCCGTACTGTGAGACGCCTAAGACAACGCTACAGGGAGACAGGACGGACAGCTGATCGTCCTCGCAGTGGCAGACCACGTATAACAACACCTGCAAAGGATCGGTACTTCCGAACATCACACTTGCGGGACAGGTACAGGATGGCAAGAACAACTGCCTGAGTTACACCAGGAATCCACAATCCCTCCATCAGTGCTCAGACTGTCCGCAATAGGCTGAGAAAGGCTGGACTGAGGGCTTGTAGGCCTGTTGTAAGGCAGGTCCTCACCAGACATCACCGGCAACAACGTCGCCTATGGGCACAAACCCACCATCGCTGGACCAGACAGGACTGGCAAAAAGTGCTCTTCGCTGACTAGTCGTGGTTTTGTCTCACCAGGGGTGATGGTCGGATTCACGTTTATCGTCGAAGGAATGAGCGTTACACCGAGGCCTGTACTCTGGAGCGGGATTGATTTGGAGGTGGAGGGTCCGTCATGGTCTGGGGCGGTGTGTCACAGCATCATCGGACTGAGCTTGTTGTCATTGCAGGCAATCTCAACACTGTGCATTACAGGGAAGACATCCTCCTCCCTCATGTGGTACCCTTCCTGCAGGCTCATCCTGGCATGACCCTCCAGCATGACAATGCCACCAGCCATACTGCTCGTTCTGTGCATGATTTCCTGCAAGTCAGGAATGTCAGTGTTCTGCCATGGCCAGCGCGGATCTCAATCCCATTGAGCACGTCTGGGACCTGTTGGATCCGAGGGTGAGGGCTAGGGCCATTCCCCCCAGAAATGTCCGGGAACTTGCAGGTGCCTTGGTGGAAGAGTGGGGTAACATCTCACAGCAAGAACGGGAAAATCTGGTACAGTCCATGAGGAGGAGATGCACTGCAGTACTCAATGCAGCTGGTGGCCACACCAGATACTGACTGTTACTTTTGATTTTGACCCCCCCCCCACATTATTCAATTTCTGTTAGTCACATGTCTGTGGAACTTGTTCAGTTTATGTCTCAGTTGTGGAATCTTGTTATGTTCATACAAATATTTACACAGTTGACAGTGAGAGGACGTTTCTTTTTTTGCTGAGTTTAGTATGATCAGTTGAGCTGAAATAAAATAAGTCTCCTCCCTGTCTCATACCTTCTCTCCGCTACTGGGTCCTGGGGTTCCAGGCCTGCCAGGTGGACCAGCGGGCCCCTGAAAAACACAGCATGATATTAATACATAATGGTCAACAAATCAAGACATTCATTTCAATGCTGTGGTTGTGCTGGCTACAGTTAACTAGGCACAAAACATATGGTCACGTCAGATATAGTAGAGAGAGGGTCCTCACTGGTAGGCCACGGGCCCCGTCCTGTCCGGGAGGTCCAGGGGGCCCGAAAGAGCCTGACCCATGGGAGCTGACACCACTGGTTGAGGGGCCAGGGGGACCAGGGGGGCCGGGGGGGCCTGGTAGACCACGGAGAGTCTAAAGAAACAGTCAACACAACAGTCTTGGGTTTCACAATATACAGTTTGTGAAAAGTGGTTTTTCTGGGCCAAACTCGAAATCTCTGCATCGGCTAAAACATACCTGTATTTTCTCCAAATCTGGGAATCCTCCTGAGCCTTCCATATCCACAAATGTCTAGGGACAAATGAAGAAACATTAAAAGTGGTATATTTGTATATTCATGTCTGATCCACATGAATTTCTGGGCTGAATGGCCTGATGCTGTAGTGGTTGACTCACAGTGCGGTCAGCTGTCCCTGGGCCTGGGGGTCCAGGTGGCCCTGGAGGGCCCCTGGGTCCTGGGTGACCATCACCACGATCCCCCTGGAGATGTCACAGAGCAAACACTCAGTATTTAACCTTTGGGCACCTCCGATAATATTCAAATACTCATGCTCTTAAATAAATGGCTTCTGGCCTTTACCTTTTCTCCTTTGACCCCTGAGTCTCCTTGTGTTCCTGGGAACCCTCTGTCTCCGGCAGGTCCCTGAGTTGTGGTGGGACAGAGAGAGAAGACACAGCTTAGTGAGGCTGACACTGTCTGACCACTGCTACTGACCACCACCGCTTATCAATAATGACATCTGACTACCACTGTATTTCTCCTCACACAATTAACAATGAATAAAAACCCATGACATGAGATCAATGAGATAAAACATCAGAAAGTGACACTCACTAATTTGCCATCCTCTCCTGGATCCCCCTGGGGAATGAAATAGATATGGTTTGTTACAGTAAATTCAAAGAAAACGTACAAGTACTGAGACCAAATAAAGTGAGAATGCTCTACACAGAAAGTATTCAGACCCCTTGATTTTTTCCACATTTTGTTGCATTACAGCCTTATTCTAAAATTGATTAAATAAATAAAAAATACATCAGCAATCTACACACAATACCCCATAATGACAAAGCGAAAACAGGTTTTTAGAAATGTTTGCAAACCCCCCCAGAAATACCTTATTTACATACGTATTCAAACCCTTTGCTATGAGACTCAAAATTGAGCTCAGGTGCATCCTGTTTCCATTGACCATCCTTGAGATGTTTCTACAACTTGATTGGAGTCCACCTGTGGTAAATTCAATTGATTGAACATGATTTGGAAAGGCACACACCCATCTATATAAAAGGTACTACAGTTGACAGTGCATGTCAGAGCAAAAACCAAGCCATGAGGTCGAAGGAATTGTCCGTAGAGCTCCGAGACAGGATTGTGTCGAAGCACAGATCTGGGGAAGGGTACCAAAACATTTCTGCTGCATTTGAAGGTCCCCTAGAACACAGTGGCCTCCATCATTCTTAAATGGAAGAAGTTTGGAACCACCAACTTTTCCTAAAGCTGGCCGCCCGGCCAAACTGAAAAAATGGGGGAGATAGGCCTTGGTCAGGGAGGTGACCAACAAGCCAATGATCACTCAAACAGAGCTCTAGAGTTCCTCTGTGGAGATGGGATAACCTTCCAGAAGGACAACAATCTCTGCAGCACTCCAACAATCAGGCTTTTATGGAAGAGTGGCCAGATGGAAGCCACTCCTCAGTAAAAGGCACATGACAGCCCCCTTGGAGTTTGCCAAAAAGCACCTAAAGATTCTCAGACCATGATAAACAAGATTATCTGGTCTGATGAAACCAAGATTGAACTCTTTGGCCTGAATGCCAAGCGTAACGTCTGGAGGAAACCTGGCACCAACCCTACGGAGAAGCATGGTGGTGGCAGCATCATGCTGTGGGGATGTTTTTCAGCGGCAGGGATGGATTGAGGCAAAGATGAATGAGCAAAGTACAGAGAGATAGTTGATGAAAACCATCTCTAGAGCGCTCAGGACCTCAGACTGGGGCAAAGGTTTACCTTCCAACAGGACAAAAACCCTAAGCACACAGCCAAGACAACACTGGAGTGGCTTCGGGGTCAAGTCTCAATGTCTTTGAGTGGCCCAGCCAGAGCCCGGACTTGAACCCAATCTAACATCTCTGGAGAGACGTGAAAATAGCTGTGCAGCGACGCTCCCCATCCAACCTGACAGAGCTTGAGAGGATCTGCAGAGAAAAATGGGAGAAACTCCCCAAATACAGGTGTGCCAAGATTGTAGCGTCATACCCAAGAAGACTCGATGCTGTAATCACTGCCAAACGTGCTTCAACAAAGTACTGAGTAAAGGGGCTGAATATTTATGTAAATGTGATATTTCAGTTCAACTTGTTTATGCTTTGTCATTATGGGGTGTTGTTTGTAGATGGATGAGGGGGGGGGAAACGATTTAATCCATTTTAGAATAAGGCTGTAACGTAACAAAGTGTGTAAAAAGTCAAGGAGTCTGAATACTTTCCGAATGCACTGTATGTCAGAAGGTATGGTACAACTCACCGGCTCTCCCTCTGGTCCCTGGGGTCCTGCTGGTCCTTTGACCCCTGGGGGCCCCATCGGTCCCATTGGCCCGGCCACTGGCTGCACCACAGAGCCATCCCCTAGCCTCACAACCTGGGCAGCTGGCCCCCCAGGGCCAGGAGGGCCACGGGGACCAGGTACACCACGGTCCCCCTTGGAGCCTGGGTAACCGAAACCAGAACTGCCCTGTGGGAAGAAAACAATCAACTACCTATTTAATCTGATCACTTCAATGACTAGCTAAGATGAAGTCAAATAAAAAGAAGCTGGGAAGGACAAAGTCAAAACGTACCTTCAAGCCTTTGTCTCCCTAAAAGAAAAAGGAGACAAAGACAAGTTGTATGTAATATTGGAACTATTACATGTGTCTCAGAGGCATGTATGTGGTCTGTCTGAATCAGATGTAATCAGCTATGGGGGTCATCAGTTATAGGGGGTGTATAACAAACACACAGTAGTGTGCCAGGCAGCATGCAGTACCTTTTCTCCACGTTCTCCTCCGCCTGATGAGGAAGAGGCAGAGCTGGAGAAAGACCCCGAGTCCCCCTTTGGCCCGACGGGACCTCTGTCCCCTGGACTGCCCTTCTCCCCTCTGTCCCCCTTCTCCCTGTTAGAACCAGTAGGGCCTGGCGATACACAGAGAGACACAGAGAGAGGGAGAGAGACACGGAGAGAGACACAGAGAGAGAGAGACACAGAGAGAGGGAGAGAGACACAGAGAGAGGGAGAGAGAGACACAGAGAGAGGGAGAGAGAGACACAGAGAGGGAGAGAGAGACACAGAGAGAGGGAGAGAGACACAGAGAGAGGGAGAGAGACACAGAGAGAGGGAGAGAGACACAGAGAGAGGGAGAGAGACAGAGAGAGGGTGAGAGAGACACAGAGAGGGAGAGAGAGACACAGAGAGAGGGAGAGAGACACAGAGAGAGGGAGAGAGAGACACAGAGAGAGGGAGAGAGACACAGAGAGAGGGAGAGAGACACAGAGAGAGGGAGAGAGACACAGAGAGAGGGAGAGAGACAGAGAGAGGGTGAGAGAGACAGAGAGAGGGAGAGAGAGACAGAGAGAGGGAGAGACACAGAGAGAGGGAGAGAGACACAGAGAGAGGGAGAGAGAGACACAGAGAGAGGGAGAGACACAGAGAGAGGGAGAGACACAGAGAGAGGGAGAGAGACACGGAGAGAGACACAGAGAGAGAGAGACAGAGAAAGAGAGAGAGACACAGAGAGAGGGAGAGAGAGAGAGAGGGAGAGAGAGACAGAGAGAGGGAGAGAGACAGAGAGAGGGAGAGAAACACAGAGAGAGGGAGAGAGAGACACAGAGAGAGGGAGAGAGACAGAGAGAGGGAGAGAGACAGAGAGAGGGAGAGAGACAGAGAGAGGGAGAGACACAGAGAGAGGGAGAGAGACAGAGAGAGAGAGAGAGACACAGAGAGAGGGAGAGGTGGGTGTTAGAATAGACGTCAGAAGTAACATCGTGGTCACTAGCATCCTCTATCCTCAGTTAGCATCCTACTACCTTTGTCCTCCCCTTCCACAGAGTTCCATTCCAAACTACTCCACAGAGTTCCATGCCAATCTACTCCACAGTTCCATGCCAACCTTCTCCACAGTTCCATGCCAATCTATTCCACAGAGTTCTATGCCAATTTATTCCACAGAGTTCTATGCCAATCTGTTCCACAGAGTTCTATGCCAATCTATTCCACAGAGTTCCATGCCAAACTTCTCCACACAGTTCCATTCCAACCTTCTCCACACAGTTCCATTCCAACCTTCTCCACACAGTTCCATTCCAACCTTCTCCACACAGTTCCATTCCAACCTACTCCACAGAGTTCCATGCCAACCTACTCCACAGAGTTCCATGCAGACAGGACATGCTGAGGAGGGCATGATGAGATCTCATCAACCTAGTCCAATGAAGTTTCCCTGAATTCTGACATGGAGTGGTAAGGGTATACTGTCCTGGAAATCAGGGACTGGTTGTCAGGGAACTCCACTGGACCTCATTGGAGAGTGTTTATAATATAGCCAATCAGACAGACGGACGGACAGATAAAGTTTCCAGTGACCTACCTGGTTGACCTCCTGACCCTGGTCTGGACTCTACTGAGGTCTGATGATTCCTGTCACCTACAGTCAATCAACATCAACACAAGCACACTTTTACCTGCATGCCTAGTTCGTACACTAGAAAACACTAACAATGATCAACAATCCCCTGGCGGGTAGGAGCGTTGGGCCAGTAACCGAAAGGTTGCTGGATCGAATCCCCGAGCTGACAAGTAAAAAATATGTCGTTCTGCCCCTGAGCAAGGTAGTTAACCCAGGCACCGATGACATGGATGTCGACTAAGGCAGCCCCCCCCTTGGGTTAAATGAGGAAGACACATTTCAGTCGAATAAATTCAGTTGTACAACTGACTAGGTATCACCGTTTCCTTTTCCTTTACAATCAGCCACTCTTGAAGGAAAATGAAAGGTAATGTCTACTTTCTCCACTAGAAGGTGCTAGTGTGCTGTGTATCCCAGCACACCGTATGTAACGAGCAACAAGGTTCTCAAGTAGTGTGGTGTTACACTAGGTACATATTTCCATGACTGATAGTTTCACAGTTTTTACATCAACGGTTTTTGTTAGCACTGCAGTTACTGTAAATATAGCTTGGTTGGTTGACTATTATATGCGCATTTTCAATAAACCTAAGTAATATTTTGGAGGATAACTTTACAGATGATATCATTGTTCGACTCAGCCCACTGACCTGTCTCTGAGAGCCTGTCGCTCACTGATGACGTCAGAGGCGGCTCTGGCACCGGTCGGAGAGATGGAGGGGTGGTCTGACAGGAGGGAAGAGAGGGAGGAGAGGAAGGTTAGACAGGACAGACAGACCCTGATCCAATACTTTCACAGTAAATCCTTCCTTCTTTTTCCACATCACAGAATAGATTAACAGGACAACATAGGATAAAGAAGATACCTTTACAGTTTTGCTGGTCTCTCTTCTGTCCTCATCCCCACTGCCAAAGTCACCTGAGGCCTGAGAGAGGGACAGCAAGACAAACAGAGACAAGTCAAGGCATTTGAGACAACGTTAGTTGACATGAATCACATCATATTCCTACTAAACTGTGTCTGGTTCTACAGTCTAAATCACTCACAGCGTCTGAGTCATCATCGTCTTCACAGAGTAGCTCAGCTGCTCGAGGGTTACCCACCACGTTCAGCTCAGCGATCGCCCCCTGCACAACACGCACAGACACACAGACACAGGCACACACACTGATGGCTGTGAGAAAGGAGATACTGTATAGCCATTGGGGCAGTATGAATTTAATGATGCTAGTCAGGATCAAAGCCATTAATATACAATAAAATGTAAAGAGAATATGTCTGACTGACCGTGGCCTTACTAACTCAGAACAGACAGTCTTGCTGAAACAACAGACCGGGTTCTAAATCTCTCCCAGGGGCCTGATAGAGTTGGCTATGAGAATGCACGCTTCAACACACTGCCTGTTAAAAACAGCAGGTGTGAGTGAGATGAAACCTAAACCCACACGTTGTTCGGGGGTAAATCCCTCACTAATCGCTCCCTCAGGAATCTGTCAGGTATGTGTCACTGGCAACAGGAAAGCCAGACAGCCAGTCACATCTCACTAACAGCACCACTAACCCCTCCTCCCTCTAGTAAATCTATTAGCTGACCGGTCCTGTTGTCTGGCCTTTCAACTTTGACCCCTCAGCATAGTCACTGACCCGTCTAACCACATGTGATGGTCACATGGGGTTTGACACCAGAGCGAGGGTTGAGAGTGGGGGTGCAGAACGACAGAGACTTTAGGGGAAGAGTTATACCAATGTTTTACATGAGGGAACAATAAAGATATTTTACATGAGGAAAGAATAAAGATATTTTACAAGAGGGAACCATGAAGATGTTTTACATGAGGGAACAATAAAGATGTTTTACATGAGGGAACAATAAAGATGTTTTACATGAGGGAACAATAAATATGTTTTACATGAGAGAACAATAAAGTTAGAGGTAAATGTGTGGTCAGGTCAGCATTAGAGGTGTGGTTGGCGATCCATACTGTACCTCGAACCTGTCAGGGTCCGCCCCTCCCGCCTGACCTACGAAGATGCCCGCCCCCCTGTCCAGCTCCATGTCATCCGGCGAGCGCTCCAACTTCACCGTCTTCCCAGAGGCGTCGCACCCCATGAAGAAGGTCACCTGGTCATTGAACACGGACAGAGAGAACTTGGTCCAGGAGACCAGGTCCAGGGAGGGCACGGTGAAACTAGCAGCCAGGTACGAGGCCTCTGAGTCGGGCTCTGTGTAGTAGAACAGAATCTTCTGATTCCTGCCGTCAGCATCCGGGGCGCTCAGCTTCACCCCCACGTACATGAACTTCTGGGAGGCGTCTGTGATGGAGAAGAGGACCCCGGGGCTGGAGGGGATGATTTGGAAGACCAGGGAGAAGTCTCTGTAGAAGGGGTTGGGGAGGTGGGCCAGGGCCGGCTGTCCCGCAGCAGTCAGCCCGTCCAGCCCTCCGAAGTAGTAGGCGGGTTTCCCCCCCGGACCGGCCCGGGATTCATCAGGAGGCAGGTCTCCAATCAGCTGCAGTAGAGTCATACCACCCTCTGCAGCAGGGGAGGAGACAGGACAGGAAGTGAGGTTACACACACGAAGCCAGCACTTACAGTACAGGAGTCCCATTGGCCCAGTCCAGAAACAAAGCACTAGCCCTTACTTAGGTCCCAGGGCACTGTGTAGATCAGAAAACGTTGGATAGCTGTAAGCAGTATAATAAAAATGGCACCTTGCATTCTGATTTGTCCAATTCTTATAGATCTAGTCTACATGAAGTGCCCAGGGCTTCAGACTAGTCTACATGAAGTGCCCAGGGCTTATTTCAGACTAGTCTACATGAAGTGTCTAGGGCTTCTTTCAGACTAGTCTACATGAAGTGTCTAGGGCTTCTTTCAGACTAGTCTACATGAAGTGTCTAGGGGTTCTTTCAGACTAGTCTACATGAAGTGCCCAGGGCTTCTTTCAGACTAGTCTACATGAAGTGTCTAGGGGTTCTTTCAGACTAGTCTACATGAAGTGTCTAGGGGTTCTTTCAGACTAGTCTACATGAAGTGTCTAGGGGTTCTTTCAGACTAGTCTACATGAAGTGTCTAGGGGTTCTTTCAGACTAGTCTACATGAAGTGTCTAGG